>NW_027039552.1:32500-37500 GCF_034236695.1 Oncorhynchus nerka
CAGTGTGTGTGTCAGTGTATCAGTGTGTCAGTGTATCAGTGTGTCAGTGTGTCAGTGTATCAGTGTGTCAGTGTATCAGTGTATCAGTGTGTGTGTCAGTGTATCAGTGTGTCAGTGTGTCAGTGTGTCAGTGTATCAGTGTATCAGTGTGTCAGTGTGTCAGTGTATCAGTGTGTCAGTGTATCAGTGTATCAGTGTATCAGTGTGTCAGTGTATCAGTGTATCAGTGTATCAGTGTGTCAGTGTATCAGTGTATCAGTGTATCAGTGTATCAGTGTAGACGGTATCTCAGTGTAGACGGTATCTCAGTGTAGATGGTATCTCAGTGTAGATGGTATCTCAGTGTAGATGGTATCTCAGTGTAGATGGTATCTCAGTGTAGTTGGTATCTCAGTGTAGATGGTATCTCAGTGTAGATGGTATTTCAGTGTAGATGGTATCTCAGTGTAGTTGTTATCTCAGTGTAGATGGTATCTCAGTGTAGATGGTATCTCAGTGTAGATGGTATCTCAGTGTAGACGGTATCTCAGTGTAGTTGGTATCTCAGTGTAGATGGTATCTCAGTGTAGATGGTATCTCAGTGTAGATGGTATCTCAGTGTAGATGGTATCTCAGTGTAGTTGGTATCTCAGTGTAGTTGGTATCTCAGTGTAGATGGTATCTCAGTGTATCAGTGGTATCTCAGTGTAGTTGGTATCTCAGTGTAGATGGTATCTCAGTGTAGTTGGTATCTCAGTGTAGATGGTATCTCAGTGTAGATGGTATCTCAGTGTAGATGGTATCTCAGTGTAGATGGTATCTCAGTGTAGATGGTATCTCAGTGTAGTTGGTATCTCAGTGTAGTTGGTATCTCAGTGTAGATGGTATCTCAGTGTATCAGTGGTATCTCAGTGTAGTTGGTATCTCAGTGTAGATGGTATCTCAGTGTAGATGGTATCTCAGTGTAGACTGTATCTCAGTGTAGATGGTATCTCAGTGTAGATGGTATCTCAGTGTAGATGGTATCTCAGTGTAGACGGTATCTCAGTGTAGATGGTATCTCAGTGTAGATGGTATCTCAGTGTAGATGGTATCTCAGTGTAGACTGTATCTCAGTGTAGATGGTATCTCAGTGTAGATGGTATCTCAGTGTAGATGGTATCTCAGTGTAGACGGTATCTCAGTGTAGTTGGTATCTCAGTGTAGATGGTATCTCAGTGTAGATGGTATCTCAGTGTAGATGGTATCTCAGTGTAGATGGTATCTCAGTGTAGTTGGTATCTCAGTGTAGTTGGTATCTCAGTGTAGATGGTATCTCAGTGTATCAGTGGTATCTCAGTGTAGTTGGTATCTCAGTGTAGATGGTATCTCAGTGTAGATGGTATCTCAGTGTAGATGGTATCTCAGTGTAGACGGTATCTCAGTGAAGTTGGTATCTCAGTGTAGATGGTATCTCAGTGTAGATGGTATCTCAGTGTAGATGGTATCTCAGTGTAGATGGTTTCTCAGTGTAGATGGTATCTCAGTGTAGATGGTATCTCAGTGTAGATGGTATCTCAGTGTAGTTGGTGTATCAGTGTGTCAGTATAGACTGTATGTAGATGTAGTAGTAGTAGTGTTAGTGTATTCTGTAGTAGACTGCAGTGGCCTTGGTCAGGTCTGCCAGGTAACAGAGTAACTGTATTCAGGGATGACCTATGACCTACGTCTATAGGTGAATCCAAATGGCATCCTGTTCCCTGTATAGTGCCCTACAGTTGACCAGAGACCTTTAGGGGAAGAGTAGTGCACTGTATAATGAAATGTAGTGCACTATATAGGGAAATGTAGTCCACTATATAGGGAAATGTAGTGCACTATATAGGGAAATGTAGTCCACTATATAGGGAAATGTAGTCCACTATATAGTGAAATGTAGTCCACTATATAGAGAAATGTAGTGCACTATATAGGGAAATGTAGTGCACTATATAGGGAAATGTAGTGCACTATATAGGGAAATGTAGTCCACTATATAGGGAAATGTAGTGCACTATATAGAGAAATGTAGTGCACTATATAGGGAAATGTAGTGCACTATATAGGGAAATGTAGTCCACTATATAGGGAAATGTAGTGCACTATATAGGGAAATGTAGTGCACTATATAGGGAAATGTAGTGCACTATATAGGGAAATGTAGTCCACTATATAGGGAAATGTAGTGCACTATATAGGGAAATGTAGTCCACTATATAGGGAAATGTAGTGCACTATATAGAGAAATGTAGAGCACTATATAGGGGATAGTACTGAACTTGATAGGTAATATTAGTGCAATATGTAGGGAAAAGTAGTGCACTATAAGGTACAGGATGCCATCTGGGACACACCCTGACTCAATGTATGGATGTGTGTGACAGAAGATATATCAGTCACACAGAGGGTTCTGGGGGATTATCTAGTCCTGAAGCAGAAGGTTCTGGAGGATTATCTAATCCTGAAGCAGAAGGTTCTGGAGGATCATATAATCCTGAAGCTATCCCACTCTGAGGATGTATCCCAATCTGAGGATGTATCCCACTCTGAGGATGTATCCCACTCTGAGGATGTATCCCACTCTGAGGATGTATCCCACTCTGAGGATGTATCCCACTCTGAGGATGTATCCCACTCTGAGGATGTATCCCACTCTGAGGATGTATCCCACTCTGAGGATATTATCCCATAGGAATCATGTCAAAAGTAGTTACCTATATAGGGTGCTATTTGGAATAGAGTCTGATCCCAGAGTCAAGACTCGTCGCCAGACAGATTGCACATCATTTACATACATTTCGCTTTGACAGATTTCAGGACAAAAAAATATTCCAATTATAGTCGATTGACGTTATGTGTTCATTCTCAATTAATCAAATTAGATACATTTCAAACATGAAAAAGCGTCCATTTTTAGGAATCACGTTTTAATCTTCAGACTAATGTCTGCATATAATTGTCAGAAGTTTGCATCGCAGGAGAAAAAACAAACACATTCTACCTCTAGTTGATTGACATAATTACAGCATTTACTCTCACTTCTTCAAATGACATTTAAACGTAACGTACATTTAACAGATAGTTCTACACATTTGATCAGAATGTAATTCCTTTTGATATAATTGGGTCCATGAAAACTGAAAACCGCCTGTAAGACGGTGACAGGTGACAGAGAGAAATGGAGGAAACATCACTATGTTGTGATCTGTGTGCTTGGAGCTGTGTTCACGAGTAGTGTCCCAAATCACAGCCTATTCCCTCTATAGGGTTTCATTTGGGACCCGGGATATTAGTGTCAGCTCGGAGTTGAAATGATTCATAATTTTATCCTAGGACGTTTATCTTTCTGCCAGTTTATTATAGCGTAAACCTGAGTGAAACTCTTAATGACAGGATTGACTGAATTATAGGTTTCTCTGCTGTCGCAGTTTGTTTGGGAGAGGCCAGCGCACTGGCACTATTTCTGGTGTGTGTGTGTGTGTGTGTGTGTGTGTGTGTGTGTGTGTGTGCATGCCTCCATGTGTTTGTGTGACAACAATAGTTTGATCCCAGTGAAACAGTGATTGGCATTGTTGTTGAACTGCTCTTCACTGCTTGTCCTCCTAGCAATAACAGTATCATTAGAACAGATGCTATGAAAGGACTAAAGGGTTGGAGCTAAGGGTTGGAGCTAAGACCTGGAGCTAAGGGTTGGAGCTAAGGGTTGGAGCTAAGGGTTGGAGCTAAGGGTTGGAGCTAAGGGTTGGAGCTAAGGGTTGGAGCTAAGGGTTGGAGCTAAGGGCTGGACCTAAGGGCTGGAGCTAAGGGTTGGAGCTAAGACCTGGAGCTAAGGGTTGGAGCTAAGGGTTGGAGCTAAGGGTTGGAGCTAAGACCTGGACCTAAGGGTTGGAGCTAAGGGTTGGAGCTAAGGGTTGGAGCTAAGGGCTGGACCTAAGGGCTGGAGCTAAGGGTTGGAGCTAAGACCTGGAGCTAAGACCTGGAGCTAAGACCTGGAGCTAAGGGTTGGAGCTAAGGGTTGGAGCTAAGACCTGGAGCTAAGGGTTGGAGCTAAGGGTTGGAGCTAAGGGCTGGAGCTAAAACCTGGATCTAAAACCTGGAGCTAAGGGTTGGAGCTAAGGGTTGGAGCTAAGGGCTGGAGCTAAGGGTTGGAGCTAAGGGTTGGAGCTAAGACCTGGAGCTAAGGGTTGGAGCTAAGGGTTGGAGCTAAGGGTTGGATCTAAGGGTTGGAGCTAAGGGTTGGAGCTAAGGGTTGGAGCTAAGGGCTGGACCTAAGGGCTGGAGCTAAGGGTTGGAGCTAAGACCTGGAGCTAAGGGTTGGAGCTAAGGGTTGGAGCTAAGGGTTGGAGCTAAGACATGGACCTAAGGGTTGGAGCTAAGGGTTGGAGCTAAGACCTGGAGCTAAGGGTTGGAGCTAAGGGTTGGAGCTAAGGGTTGGAGCTAAGGGCTGGACCTAAGGGCTGGAGCTAAGGGTTGGAGCTAAGACCTGGAGCTAAGACCTGGAGCTAAGACCTGGAGCTAAGGGTTGGAGCTAAGGGTTGGAGCTAAGACCTGGAGCTAAGGGTTGGAGCTAAGGGTTGGAGCTAAGGGCTGGAGCTAAGACCTGGATCTAAAACCTGGAGCTAAGGGTTGGAGCTAAGGGCTGGAGCTAAGGGCTGGAGCTAAGGGTTGGAGCTAAGGGTTGAACCTAAGGGTTGGAGCTAAGGGTTGGAGCTAAGGGCTGGAGCTAAGACCTGGAGCTAAGGGTTGGAGCTAAGGGTTGGAGCTAAGGGTTGGAGCTAAGGGTTGGAGCTAAGGGTTGGAGCTAAGGGTTGGACCTAAGGGCTGGAGCTAAGGGCTGGAGCTAAGACCTGGAACTAAGGGTTGGAGCTAAGACCTGGAGCTAAGGGCTGGAGCTAAGGGTTGGAGCTAAGAGCTGGAGCTAAGAGCTGGAGCTACGGGTTGGAGTTCCCGAGTAGCGCAGAGGTCTAAGGCGCAGCATCTCACTGCTTAAGGCATCACTACAG
>NW_027039552.1:45000-74248 GCF_034236695.1 Oncorhynchus nerka
CCTCCTCTCCTCCTCTCCTCGTCTCCTCGTCTCCTCGTCTCCTCCTCTCCTCATCTCCTCCTCTCCTCCCTCTCCTCCCTCCTCCTTTCTCAGCTCCTATCCTCCTCTCCACCTTTCCCAGCTCCTCTCCTCCTCTCCTCCTCTCCTCATCTCCTCCTCTCCTCCTCTCCTCGTCACCTCCTCTCCTCCTCTCCTCCTCTCCTCGTCTCCTCGTCTCCTCCTCTCCTCCTCTCCTCATCTCCTCCTCTCCTCCTCTCCTCTTCTCCTCCTCTCCTCCTTTCCTCAGCTCCTCCCTCCTCCTTTCTCAGCTCCTATCCTCCTCTCCACCTTTCCCAGCTCCTCTCCTCCTCTCCTCCTTTCCTCAGCTCCTCTACTCCTCTCCGCCTTCTCTCCGCAGTTCCTTCTCTCCTCCGCTCCTCCTCTCCTTCTATCCTCAGCTCCTCTCCTCCTCTCCTCCGCTCCTCCTCTCCTTCTCTCCTCAGTTCCTCCTCTCCTCAGTTCCTCCTCTTCTCCTCTCCTCAGCTCCTCTCCTCCTCTACTCCTCAGTTCCTTCTCTCCTCCGCCCCCCTCTCCTCCTCTCCTCTCCTCCTCTCCTCCCCTCCTCCAGTCCCTCCTTCCAGTCCCTCCTTCCGGTCCCTCTCTCCAGTCCTTCCCTCCAGTCCCTCCCTCCAGTCCCTCCTTCCAGTCCCTCTCTCCAGTCCCTCCCTCCAGTCCCTCACTCCAGGCCCTCTCTCAAGTCCCTCCCTCCAGTCCCTCTATCCAGTCCCTCCCTCCAGTCCCTCTCTCCAGTCCCTCCCTCCAGTCCCTCCCTCCAGTCCCTCCTTCCAGTCCCTCCTTCCGGTCCCTCTCTCCAGTCCCTCCCTCCAGTCCCTCACTCCAGTCCCTCCCTCCAGTCCCTCTCTCCAGTCCCTCCTTCCAGTCCCTCTCTCCAGTCCCTCCCTCCAGTCCCTCTCTCAAATCCCTCCCTCCAGTCCCTCACTCCAGTCCCTCCCTCCAGTCCCTCTCTCAAGTCCCTCCCTCCAGTCCCTCTATCCAGTCCCTCCCTCCAGTCCCTCTCTCCAGTCCCTCCCTCAAGTCCCTCCCAGTACCTCCCTCTACCCTCCCTCTACCCTGCAAGTACCTCCCTCTACCCTCCCAGTACCTCCCTCTACCCTCCCAGTACCTCTCTCTACCCTCCCAGTACCTCCCTCTACCCTCCCAGTACCCTCCCAGTACCTCCCTCTACCCTCCCAGTACCTCCCTCTTTCCTCCCAGTACCTCCCTCTACACTCCCTCTACCCTGCCAGTACCTCCCTCTACCCTCCCAGTACCTCCCTCTACCCTCCCAGTACCCTCTCTCTACCCTCCCAGTACCTCTCTCTACCCTCCCAGTACCTCCCTCTACCCTCCCAGTACCTCTGTCTACCCTCCCTCTACCCTCCCAGTACCTCCCTCTACTACCCTCCCAGTACCTCCCTCTACCCTCTCTCTACCCTCCCAGTACCTCCCTCTACCCTCTCTCTACCCTCCCACTACCTCTCTCTACCCTCCCAGTACCTCCCTCTACCCTCTCTCTACCCTCCCACTACCTCTCTCTACCCTCCCAGTACCTCCCTCTACCCTCTCTCTACCCTCCCAGTACCTCTCTCTACCCTCCCAGTACCTCCCTCTACCCTCTCTCTACCCTCCCAGAACCTCTCTCTACCCTCCCAGTACCTCCCTCTACCCTCCCAGTACCCTCCCAGTACCTCTCTGTACACTCCAGTACCTCTCTCTACCCTCCCAGGACCTCCCTCTACCCTCCCAGTACCTCCCTCTAGCCTCCCAGTACCTCCCTCTTTCCTCCCAGTACCTCCCTCTACACTCCCTCTACCCTGCCAGTACCTCCCTCTACCCTCCCAGTACCTCCCTCTACCCTCCCTATACCCTCTCTCTACCCTCCCAGTACCTCTCTCTACCCTCCCAGTACCTCCCTCTACCCTCCCAGTACCTCTGTCTACCCTCCCTCTACCCTCCCAGTACCTCCCTCTACCCTCTCTCTACCCTCCCAGTACCTCCCTCTACCCTCTCTCTACCCTCCCAGTACCTCCCTCTACCCTCTCTCTACCCTCCCACTACCTCTCTCTACCCTCCCAGTACCTCCCTCTACCCTCTCTCTACCCTCCCACTACCTCTCTCTACCCTCCCAGTACCTCCCTCTACCCTCTCTCTACCCTCCCAGTACCTCTCTCTACCCTCCCAGTACCTCCCTCTACCCTCTCTCTACCCTCCCAGAACCTCTCTCTACCCTCCCAGTACCTCCCTCTACCCTCCCAGTACCCTCCCAGTACCTCTCTGTACACTCTAGTACCTCTCTCTACCCTCCCAGGACCTCCCTCTACCCTCCCAGTACCTCCCTCTAGCCTCCAATTACCCCCTCTACACTCCCAGTACCTCTCTCTACCCTCCCTCTACCCTCCCAGTACCTCTCTCTACCCTCTCTCTACCCTCCCAGTACCTCTCTCTACCCTCTGTCTACCGCTCTCTACCCTCCCCTCTACCCTCCCAGTACCCTCTCTCTACCTCTCTCTACCCTCCCAGTACCTCCCTCTACCCTCTCTCTACCCTCCCAGTACCTCTCTCTACCCTCCCAGTACCTCCCTCTACCCTCCCAGTACCTCTGTCTACCCTCCCTCTACCCTCCCAGTACCTCTGTCTACCCTCCCTCTACCCTCCCAGTACCTCCCTATACCCTCTCTCTACCCTCCCAGTACCTCTCTCTACCCTCCCAGTACCTCCCTCTACCCTCCCAGTACCTCTGTCTACCCTCCCTCTACCCTCCCAGTACCTCTGTCTACCCTCCCTCTACCCTCCCATTACCTCCCTCTACCCTCTCTCTACCCTCCCAGTACCTCCCTCTACCCCTCTCTCTACCCTCCCAGTACCTCCCTCTACCCTCTCTCTACCCTCCCACTACCTCTCTCTACCCTCCCAGTACCTCCCTCTACCCTCTCTCTACCCTCCCACTACCTCTCTCTACCCTCCCAGTACCTCCCTCTACCCTCTCTCTACCCTCCCAGTACCTCTCTCTACCCTCCCAGTACCTCCCTCTACCCTCTCTCTACCCTCCCAGAACCTCTCTCTACCCTCCCAGTACCTCCCTCTACCCTCTCTCTACCCTCCCAGTACCTCTCTCTACCCTCTCTCTACCTCTCTCTACCCTCCCTCTACCCTCCCAGTACCTCTCTCTACCTCTCTCTACCCTCCCAGTACCTCCCTCTACCCTCTCTCTACCCTCCCAGTACCTCTCTCTACCCTCCCAGTACCTCCCTCTACCCTCCCAGTACCTCTGTCTACCCTCCCTCCTCCCTCCCAGTACCTCTGTCTACCCTCCCTCTACCCTCCCAGTACCTCCCTATACCCTCTCTCTACCCTCCCAGTACCTCTCTCTACCCTCCCAGTACCTCCCTCTACCCTCCCAGTACCTCTGTCTACCCTCCCTCTACCCTCCCAGTACCTCTGTCTACCCTCCGTCTACCCTCCCATTACCTCCCTCTACCCTCTCTCTACCCTCCCAGTACCTCCCTCTACCCTCTCTCTACCCTCCCAGTACCTCCCTCTACCCTCTCTCTACCCTCCCACTACCTCTCTCTACCCTCCCAGTACCTCCCTCTACCCTCTCTCTACCCTCCCCTACCTCTCTCTACCCTCCCAGTACCTCCCTCTACCCTCTCTCTACCCTCCCAGTACCTCTCTCTACCCTCCCAGTACCTCCCTCTACCCTCTCTCTGCCTCCCACTACCTCTCTCTACCCTCCCAGTACCTCCCTCTACCCTCTCTCTACCCTCCCAGTACCTCTCTCTACCCTCCCAGTACCTCCCTCTACCCTCTCTCTACCCACCCAGTACCTCCCTCTACCCTCTCTCTACCCTCCCAGTACCCCTCTCTCTACCCTCCCACTACCTCTCTCTACCCTCCCAGTACCTCCCTCTACCCCTCTCTCTACCCTCCCAGTACCTCCCTCTACCCTCTCTCTACCCTCCCAGTACCTCCCTCTACCCTCTCTCTACCCTCCCAGTACCTCTCTCTGCCTCCCACTACCTCTCTCTACCCTCCCAGTACCTCCCTCTACCCTCTCTCTACCCTCCCAGTACCTCCCTCTACCCTCTCTCTACCCTCCCAGTACCTCTCTCTACCCTCCCACTACCTCTCTCTACCCTCCCAGTACCTCCCTCTACCCTCTCTCTACCCTCCCAGTACCTCCCTCTACCCTCTCTCTACCCTCCCAGTACCTCTCTCTACCCTCCCAGTACCTCCCTCTACCCTCTCTCTACCCTCCCACTACCTCTCTCTACCCTCCCAGTACCTCCCTCTACCCTCTCTCTACCCTCCCAGTACCTCTCTCTACCCTCCCAGTACCTCCCTCTACCCTCTCTCTACCCACCCAGTACCTCCCTCTACCCTCTCTCTACCCTCCCAGTACCTCTCTACCCTCCCACTACCTCTCTCTACCCTCCAGTACCTCCCTCTACCCTCTCTCTACCCTCCCAGTACCTCCCTCTACCCTCTCTCTACCCTCCCAGTACCTCCCTCTACCCTCTCTCTACCCTCCCAGTACCTCTCTCTACCCTCCCACTACCTCTCTCTACCCTCCCAGTACCTCCCTCTACCCCTCTCTACCCTCCCAGTACCTCCCTCTACCCCTCTCTCTACCCTCCCAGTACCTCTCTACCCTCCCACTACCTCTCTCTACCCTCCCAGTACCTCCCTCTACCCACTCTCTACCCTCCCAGTACCTCCCTCTACCCTGTCTCTACCCTCCCAGTACCTCCCTCTACCCTCTCTCTACCCTCCCAGTACCTCTCTCTACCCTCCCACTACCTCTCTCTACCCTCCCAGTACCTCCCTCTACCCTCTCTCTACCCTCCCAGTACCTCCCTCTACCCTCTCTCTACCCTCCCAGTACCTCCCTCTACCCTCTCTCTACCCTCCCAGTACCTCCCGCAGCACCTTCCTGTCACCTGTCCACTGCATGGCGGCCAGCCAGGCCAAGGTGATTTTGTTCCTGTAATGATGAGATGACAGCTGCTGAGGATAACCTCAGGAAAATCAGCCCTCTTGCTCTGTCTATTTCACTCTCTCTTTCTCCCCTCTCTCTCTATGAATCCTCTCCTCTGCTCTCTGACTGTGTCTGTCTCCACTCCTCTCTCTCTCTCCGTCTGTCTCCACCCCTCTCTCTCTGACTCCACCCCTCTCTCTCTCTCTTTCCGTCTGACTCCACCCCTCTCTCTCTGTCTCCACCTCTCTCTCTCTCTCTCTCTCTCTCTCTCTCCGTCTGTCTCCACCCCTCTCTCTCTGTCACCACCCCTCTCTCTCTCTCTCTCTCCATCTGTCTCCACCCCTCTCTCTCTCTGTCTCCACCCTCTCTCTCTCTCTCTCTCTCTCTCTCTCTCTCTCTCTCTCTCTCTCTCTCTCCGTCTGTCTCACCCCTCTCTCTCTCTCTCTGTCTGTCTCCACCCCTCTCTCTCTGTCTCCACCCCCTCTCTCTATCTCTCTCTGTTTGTCTCCACCCCTCACTCTCTCTTTCCGTCTGACTCCCCCCCTCTCTCACTGTCTCCACCCCTCTCTCACTGTCTCCACCCCTCTCTCACTGTCTCCACCCCTCTCTCTCTCTCTCTCTCTCTCTCTCTCTCTCTCTCTCTCTCTCTCCGTCTGTCTCCACCCCTCTCTCTCTCTCTTTCGGTCTGACACCACCCCTCTCTCTCTGTCTCCACCTCTCTCTCTCTCTCTCTCTCTCTCTCTCTCTCTCTCTCTCGTCTGTCTCCACCCCTCTCTCTCTCTCTGTCTGTCTCCACCCCTCCCTCTCTGTCTCCACCCCTCTCTCTATCTCCCTCTGTTTGTCTCCACCCCTCACTCTCTCTTTCCGTCTGACTCCTTCCCTCTCTCACTGTCTCCACCCCTCTCTCACTGTCTCCACCCTTCTCTCACTGTCTCCACCCCTCTCTCTGTCTGTCTCCATCCCTCTCTCTCTTTCCGTTGGTCTCCACCCCTTTCTATTTAATTCTCTCTCACCCTCGCTCTCTCTCTATATACGGTATGTTCAATTGTATTTCTCTCTACCCTCCCACTACCTCTCTCTACCTTCTCTCTACCCTCCCACTACCTCTCTCTACCCTCTCTCTACCCTCCCACTACCTCTCTCTACCCTCCCACTACCTCTCTCTACCCTCTCTCTACCCTCTCTCTACCCTCTCTCTACCCTCTCTCTACCCACCACACTGTCACTGGGAGAGAGATTCACCCTGTCACTACTAAGAGAGAGAGATTCACCCTGTCACTACTGAGAGAGACTCACACTGTCACTACTGAGAGAGACTCACCCTGTCACTACCGAGAGAGACTCACCCTATCACTACCGAGAGAGATTCACCCTGTCACTACCGAGAGAGATTCACCCTGTCACTACCGAGAGAGACTCACCCTGTCACTACTGAGTGAGACTCACCCTGTCACTACTGAGAGAGACTCACACTGTCACTACTGAGAGAGACTCACCATGTCACTACTGAGAGAGACTCACCCTGTCACTACTGAGAGAGACTCACCCTGTCACTACTAAGAGAGACTCACACTGTCACTACTGAGGCTCACACTGTCAATACCGAGAGAGACTCACCCTGTCACTACCGAGAGAGACTCACACTGTCACTAGAGAGAGAGACTCACCCTGTCACTAGAGAGAGAGACTCACCCTGTCACTAGAGAGACAGACTCACACTGTCACTAGAGAGAGACTCACCCTGTCTCTAGAGAGAGAGACTCACCCTGTCACTAGAGAGACAGAATCACACTGTCACTAGAGAGAGACTCACCCTGTCACTAGAGAGAGAAACTCACCCTGTCACTAGAGAGACAGACTCACACTGCCACTAGAGAGAGACTCACCCTGTCACTAGAGAGAGAGACTCACCCTGTCACTACCGAGAGAGACTCACCCTGTCACTACTGAGAGAGACTCACCATGTCACTACTGAGAGAAACTCACACTGTCACTACCGAGAGAGACTCACCCTGTCACTACTAAGAGAAACTCACACTGTCACTAATGAGAGAGATTCACCCTGTCACTACTGAGAGCGATTCCCCCTGTCTCTACAGAGAGAGACTCACCCTGTCACTACAGAGAGAGACTCACCCTGTCACTACAGAGAGAGACTCACCCTGTCACTACAGAGAGAAACTCACACTGTCACTACCGAGAGAGACTCACCCTATCACTACCGAGAGAGATTCACCCTGTCACTACCGAGGGAGACTCACCCTGTCACTACCGAGAGAGACTCACCCTGTCACTACCGAGAGAGACTCACACTGTCACTACTGAGAGAGATTCACCCTGTCACTACTGAGAGAGACTCACACTGTCACTATTGAGAGAGATTCACCCTGTCACTACTGAGAGAGACTCACACTGTCACTACTGAGAGAGACTCACCCTGTCACTACCGAGAGAGACTCACCCTATCACTACCGAGAGAGATTCACCCTGTCACTACCGAGAGCGATTCACCCTGTCACTACCGAGAGAGATTCACCCTGTCACTACTGAGAGAGATTCACCCTGTCACTACCGAGAGTGATTCACCATGTCACTACCGAGAGAGATTCACCCTGTCACTACCGAGAGAGATTCACCCTGTCACTACCGAGGGAGACTCACCCTGTCACTACCGAGAGAGATTCACCCTGTCACTACCGAGAGAGATTCACCCTGTCACTACCGAGAGAGACTCACCCTGTCACTACTGAGTGAGACTCACCCTGTCACTACTGAGAGAGACTCACACTGTCACTACTGAGAGAGACTCACCATGTCACTACTGAGAGAGACTCACCCTGTCACTACTGAGAGAGACTCACCCTGTCACTACTAAGAGAGACTCACACTGTCACTACTGAGGCTCACACTGTCAATACCGAGGGAGACTCACCCTGTCACTACCGAGAGAGACTCACCCTGTCACTACCGAGAGAGACTCACACTGTCACTACTGAGAGAGATTCACCCTGTCACTACTGAGAGAGACTCACACTGTCACTACTGAGAGAGATTCACCCTGTCACTACCGAGAGCGATTCACCCTGTCACTACCGAGAGAGATTCACCCTGTCACTACCGAGAGAGATTCACCCTGTCACTACCGAGGGAGACTCACCCTGTGACTACCGAGAGAGATTCACCCTGTCACTACCGAGATAGATTCACCCTGTCACTACCGAGAGAGACTCACCCTGTCACTACTGAGTGAGACTCACCCTGTCACTACCGAGAGAGACTCACACTGTCACTACTGAGAGAGACTCACCATGTCACTACTGAGAGAGACTCACCCTGTCACTACTGAGAGAGACTCACCCTGTCACTACTGAGAGAGACTCACCCTGTCACTACTAAGAGAGACTCACACTGTCACTACTAAGAGAGACTCACCATGTCACTACTGAGAGAGACTCACCATGTCACTACTGAGAGAGACTCACCCTGTCACTACTAAGAGAGACTCACACTGTCACTACTGAGGCTCACACTGTCAATACCGAGAGAGACTCACCCTGTCACTACCGAGAGAGACTCACCCTGTCACTAGAGAGAGAGACTCACCCTGTCACTAGAGAGAGAGACTCACCCTGTCACTAGAGAGACATACTCACACTGTCACTAGAGAGAGACTCACCCTGTCACTAGAGAGAGAGACTCACCCTGTCACTAGAGAGACAGACTCACACTGTCACTAGAGAGAGACTCACCCTGTCACTAGAGAGAGAAACTCACCCTGTCACTACCGAGAGAGACTCACCCTGTCACTACTGAGAGAGACTCACCGTGTCACTACTGAGAGAAACTCACACTGTCACTACCGAGAGAGACTCACCCTGTCACTACTAAGAGAAACTCACACTGTCACTACTGAGAGAGATTCACCCTGTCACTACTGAGAGCGATTCACCCTGTCTCTACAGAGAGAGACTCACCCTGTCACTACAGAGAGAGACTCACCCTGTCACTACAGAGAGAGACTCACCCTGTCACTACAGAGAGAAACTCACACTGTCACTACCGAGAGAGACTCACCCTATCACTACCGAGAGAGATTCACCCTGTCACTACCGAGGGAGACTCACCCTGTCACTACCGAGAGAGACTCACCCTGTCACTACCGAGAGAGATTCACCCTGTCACTACCGAGAGAGACTCACCCTGTCACTACTGAGAGAGATTCACCCTGTCACTACTGAGAGAGACTCACCATGTCACTACTGAGAGAGACTCACCATGTCACTACTGAGAGAGACTCACACTGTCACTACTGAGAGAGACTCACCCTGTCACTACTGAGAGAGACACCCTGTCACTACTGAGAGAGACTCACCCTGTCACTACCGAGAGAGACTCACCATGTCACTAGAGAGAAACTCACCCTGTCACTAGAGAGAGAGACTCACCCTGTCACTAGAGAGACAGACTCACACTGTCACTACTGAGAGACAGACTCACACTGTCACTAGAGAGAGAGATTCACCCTGTCACTACTGAGAGAGACTCACGATGTCACTACTGAGAGAGACTCACCCTGTCACTAGAGAGAGAGACTCACCCTGTCACTACTGAGAGACAGACTCACACTGTCACTAGAGAGAGAGATTCACCCTGTCACTACTGAGAGAGACTCACCATGTCACTACTGAGACAGACTCACCATGTCACTAGAGAGAGAGATTCACCCTGTCACTACTGAGAGAGACACCCTGTCACTACCGAGAGAGACTCACCCTGTCACTACTGAGAGAGACTCACACTGTCAATACCGAGAGAGACTCACCCTGTCACTAGAGAGTGACTCACCCTGTCACTAGAGAGAGAGACTCACCCTGTCACTAGAGATAGAGACTCACCCTGTCACTACTGAGAGAGACTCACGATGTCACTAGAGAGAGAGACTCACCCTGTCACTACTGAGAGAGATTCACACTGTCACTACAGCACCAGTCGGTCTCACTCAAATCCTTGTCATGTTTTGGTCTACCTGTTGTGTCCACACCTTTTGGTCTACTCTTTTTCCCCATTATCTCCAAACTGTTCCCTTTCAATTGCTACAAAGGTTCTTCACATGCTTCTCTACCTTGCATTTTGCCTGGCAAGAAAACACTTCAATTTGCTCAACTTGCCTCAACGATGGACTCAATTTACCCCATTTCCTCAGCAGGATGCCCTTTCATGCTTCTGTGGGTTTTTAGCTTTTTTAGGATGCTGAAGCTGGCAGAGATCCTAACAGATGCAGAGATCCTAACAGATGCAGAGATCCTAACAGATGCAGAGATCCTAACAGATGCAGAGATCCTAACAGATGCAGAGATCCTAACAGATGCAGAGATCCTAACAGATGCAGAGATCCTAGAACAACTGTTAGATGATCTACTTGACACAATTATCAAGAAACCTTTTTTAACATGTCTTGGTGAACATTTGTTTTCATTTTTTCACCTAATCCTTCTTCTCATGGGTTGTGTTTACAATGGTGTTTGTTCTTCACTGGTTGCCCTTTTGTTGTTGCAACAGGTCACACATCTTGCTGCTGTGATGGCACACTGTGGAATTTCAACCAGTAGATATGGGAGTTTTATCAAAATTGGATTTGTTTTCGAATTGTTTTCTCTCTCTCTCTCTGTCTCTCTCTCTCCCTCTCTCTCTCTGTCTCTCTGTCTCTCTCTCTCTCTCTGTCTCTCTCTCTCTCTCTCTCTCTCTCTCTCTCTCTCTCTCTCTGTCTCTCTCTCTCTCTCTCTCTCTCTCTCTCTCTCTCTCTGTCTCTCTCTCTCTCCCTGTCTCTCTCTCTCTCTCTCTCTCTCTGTCTCTCTCTCTCTCTCTCTCTCTCTCTCTCTCTCTCTCTCTCTCTCTCTCTCTCTCTCTCTCTCTCTCTCTCTCTCTCTCTGTCTCTATCTCTCTCTCTGTCTCTCTCTCTCTCTCTCTGTCTCTCTCTCTCCCTGTATCTCTCTCTCTCTCTCTCTCTGTCTCTGTCTCTCTCTCTCTCTCACTCTCTCTCTCTCTCTCTCTGTCTCTCTCTCTCTCTCTGTCTCTCTCTCTCTCTCTCTCTCTGTCTCTCTCTCTCTCCCTGTCTCTCTCTCTCTCTCTCTCTCTCTGTCTCTCGCTCTCTCTCTCTCTCTCTCTCTCGGCTATGCTCACTGAGTCTGTATATAGTCAAAGCTTTCCTTAAGTTTGGGTCAGGTATTCTGCCACTGTGTACTCTCCGTTTAGGGCCAAATAGCATTCTAGTTTGCTCTGTTTTTTGTTAATTCTTACCATTTTTTCTCATGATTTGGTTGGGTTGTGCTGCTGTCCTGGGGCTCTGTGGGGTGTGTTTGTGTTTGTGAACAGAGCCCCAGGACCAGCTTGCTTAGGGGACTCTTCTCCAGGTTCATCTCTCTGTAGGTGATGGCTTTGTTATGGAAGGTTTGTGAATCGCTTCCTTTTAAGTGGTTGTACAATTTTTAACGGCTCTTTTCCCGATTTTGATCATTAGCGGGATAATTAGCGGGATATTATTGCAGAATTCTGCATGCAGAGTCTCAATTTGGTCTTTGTCCCATTTTGTGAATTCTTGGTTGTTGAGCGGACCCTAGACCTCACAACCATAAAGGGCAATGGGTTCTATAACTGATTCAAGTGTTTAGCCAGATCCTAATTAGTATGTCGAATTTTATGTTCTTTTGACTGCACAGGGTTATTGCCTTGTCACTCAGATCACAGCTTTGTGGAAGTTACCTGTGGCGCTATGGCAACGGTATCTAGATGGAATTTGTATTTGTGGTCCTGGCGACTGGACCTTTTATGGAACACCATTATTTGTGTCTTCCTGAGATTTACTGTCTCTCTCTCTCTCTCTCTCTCTCTCTCTCTCTCTCTCTCTCTCTCAATTCAATTCAATTCAAGGGCTTTATTGGCATGGGAAATATGTGTTAACATTGCCAAAGCAAGTGAGGTAGACAACATACAAAGTGAATATATAAAGTGAAAAACAACAAAAATTAACAGTAAACATTACTCATACAGTAGTTTCAAAACAGTAAAGACATTACAAATGTCATATTATATATATATATATATATATATACAATGTACAAATAGTTAAAGGACACAAGATAAAATGAATAAGCATAAATATGGGTTGTTGTTACAATGGTGTTTGTTCTTCACTGGTTGCCCTTTTCTCGTGGCAACAGGTCACAAATCTTGCTGCTGTGATGGCACACTGTGGAATTTCACCCAAAAGATATGGGAGTTTTTCAAAATTGGATTTGTTTTCGAATTCTTTGTGGATCTGTGTAATCTGGGGGAAATATTTGTCTCTCTAATATGGTCATACATTGGACAGGAGGTTAGGAAGTGCAGCTCAGTTTCCACCTCATTTTGTGGGCAGTGTGCAGATAGCCTGTCTTCTCTTGAGAGCCATGTCTGCCTACGGCGGCCTTTCTCAATAGCAAGGCTATACTCACTCAGTCTGTACATTGTCAAAGCTTTCCTTAAGTTTGGGTCAGTCACAGTGGTCAGGAACTCTACCACTGTTTCTCTCTGTTTAGGGCCAAATAGCATTCTAGTTTGCTCAGATTAAGCTTTCCTTAATTTTGGGTCAGTCAAAGTGGTCAGGTATTCTGCCGCTGTGTACTCTCTGTGTAGGGCCAAATAGCATTCTAGTTTTCTCTGTTTTTTTGTTAATTCTTTCCAATGTGTCAAGTAATTATCTTTTTGTTTTCTCATGATTTGGTTGGGTCTAATTGTGCTGCTGTCCTGGGGCTCTGTAGGGTGTGTTTGTGTTTGTGAACAGAGCCCCAGGACCAGCTTGCTTAGGGGACTCTTCTCCAGGTTCATCTCTCTGTAGGTGATGGCTTTGTTATGGAAGGTTTGTGAATCGCTTCCTTTTAGGTGGTTGTAGAATTTAACGGCTCTTTTCTGGATTTTGATCATTAGTGGGTATCGGCCTAATTCTGCTCAGCATGCATTATTTGGTGTTTTACGTTGTACACGGAGGATATTTTTGCAGAATTCTGCGTGCAGAGTCTCAATTTGGTGTTTGTCCCATTTTGTGAAGTCTTGGTTGGTGAGCGGACCCCAGACCTCACTACCATAGAGGGCAATGGGCTCTATGACTGATTCAAGTATTTTTAGCCAAATCCTAATTGTTATGTTGAAATTTATGTTCCTTTTGATGGCATAGAAGGCCCTTCTTGCCTTGTCTCTCAGATCGTTCACAGCTTTGTGGAAGTTACCTGTGGCGCTGATGTTTAGGCCAAGGTATGTATAGTTTTTTGTGTGCTCTAGGGCAACAGTGTCTAGATGGAATTTGTATTGGTGGTCCTGGTGACTGGACCTTTTTTGGAACACCATTATTTTGGTCTTACTGAGATTTACTGTCAGGGCCCAGGTCTGACAGAATCTGTGCATAAGATCTAGGTGCTGCTGTAGGTCCTCCATGGTAGGTGACAGAAGCACCAGATCATCAGCAAACAGCAGGCATTTGACTTCGGATTCTAGCAGGGGGAGGCCGGGTGCTGCAGGCTGTTCTAGTGCCCGCGCCAATTCGTTGATATATATGTTGAAGAGGGTGGGGCTTAAGCTGCATCCCTGTCTAACCCCACGACCCTGTGTGAAGAAATGTGTGTGTTTTTTGCCAATTTTAACCGCACACTTGTTGTTTGTGTACATGGATTTTATAATGTTGTATGTTTTACCCCCAACACCACTTTCCATCAGTTTGTATAGCAGACCCTCATGCCAGATTGAGTCGAAGGCTTTTTTGAAATCAACAAAGCATGAGAAGACTTTGCCTTTGTTTTGGTTTGTTTGGTTGTCAATTAGGGTGTGCAGGGTGAATACATGGTCTGTTGTACGGTAATTTGGTAAAAAGCCAATTTGACATTTGCTCAGTACATTGTTTTCATTGAGGAAATGTACGAGTCTGCTGTTAATAATAATGCAGAGGATTTTCCCAAGGTTACTGTTGACACATATTCCACGGTAGTTATTGGGGTCAAATTTGTCTCCACTTTTGTGGATTGGGGTGATCAGTCCTTGGTTCCAAATATTGGGGAAGATGCCAGAGCTAAGTATGATGTTAAAGAGTTTTAGTATAGCCAATTGGAATTTGTTGTCTGTATATTTGATCATTTCATTGAGGATACCATCGACACCACAGGCCTTTTTGGGTTGAAGGGTTTTTATTTTGTCCTGTAACTCATTCAATGTAACTGGAGAATCCAGTGGGTTCTGGTAGTCTTTAATAGTTGATTCTAAGATCTGTATTTGATCATGTATATGTTTTTGCTCTTTGTTCTTTGTTATAGAACCAAAAAGATTGGAGAAGTGGTTTACCCATACATCTCCATTTTGGATAGATAATTCTTCGTGTTGTTGTTTGTTTAGTGTTTTCCAATTTTCCCAGAAGTGGTTAGAGTCTATGGATTCTTCAAGTGCATTGAGCTGATTTCTGACATGCTGTTCCTTGCTCTCTCTCTCTCTCTCTTGCTCTTTCTCTCCCTCTCTCTCTCACTCTCTCACACTCTCCCTCTCTCTCTCACTCTCTCACACTCTCTCTCTCTCTCTTGCTCTTTCTCTCCCTCTCTCTCTCACTCTCTCACACTCTCTCTCTCTCTCTTGCACTCTCTCTCTCTCTCTCTTGCTCTCTCTCTCTCTCTCTCTCTCTTGCTCTTTCTCTCCCTCTCTCTCTCACTCTCTCACACTCTCTCTCTCTCTCTTGCTCTCTCTCTCACTCTCCCCCTCTCTCTCTCTCTCTCTCTCTCCCCATTCCCCATTTGTCCCTCTCTTTCACTCTCTCTCTTCTCTCTCTCTCTCTGTCTCTTTGTCTCTCTCAATTCAATTCAATTGATTTTATTGACATGGCAGGTTCATTATTACTTACAATGTCAAAGTATACATATAAAAAAAATGTATATATATATACAATGGTGGGACCAACAGCAAAAATAATAGTAGTAGTGGTCTCAGAGTCTCCCTCTCCCCCTCTCCATTTCTCCATCTCACTCTCTCTCTCTCTGTCTCTCGCTCTCTCTCTCTCTCTCTCTCTCTCTGTCTCTCGCTCTCTCTCTCGCTTTCTCTCCCTCTCTCTCTCACTCTCTCACAACCTCTCCCTCTCTCTCTCTTGCTCTCTCTCCCTCTCTCTCTCTCTCTCTCTCTCTCTCGCTCTCTCTGTCTCTGTCTCTCCCTCTCTCTCTCTCTCTCTGTCTCTCGCTCTCTCTCTCTCTTTCTCTGTCTCTCTCTCTCTCTCTCCCTGTCTCTCTCTCTGTCTCTGTCTCTGTCTCTCTCTCTCTCTCTCTTTCTCTGTCTCTCACTCTCTTTCTCGCTCTCTCTCCCTCTCCCCCTCTCTCTCTCTCTCTCTCTCTCTCTCTCTCTCTCTCTCTCTCTGTCTCTCGCTCTCTTTCTCTCTCTCTCTCTCCCTGTCTCTCTCTCTGTCTTTGTCTCTCCTCTCTCTCTCTCTCTCTCTGTCTCTGTCTTTCCTCTCTCTCTCTCTCTCTCTCTCTCTCGCTTTCTCTCCTCTCTCTCTCACTCTCTCACAACCTCTCTCTCTCTCTCTCTCTGTCTCTCTCTCTCTCTCTCTCTCTCTCTCTCTCTCTGTCTCTCTGTCTCTGTCTTTCCCTCTCTCTCTCTCTCTCTCTCGCTTTCTCTCCCTCTCTCTCTCACTCTCTCACAACCTCTCCCTCTCTCTCTCTTGCTCTCTCTCCCTCTCTCTCTCTCTCTCTCTCTCTCTCTCTCTCTCTCTTTCTCTGTCTCTCGCTCTCTTTTTTGCTCTCTCTCTCTCTCCCTGTCTCTCTCTCTCTCTATTTCTCTGTCTCTCTCTCTCTCTCTCTCTCTTTCTCTGTCTCTCGCTCTCTTTTTTGCTCTCTCTCTCTCTCCCTGTCTCTCTCTCTCTTTTTCTCTGTCTCTCGCTTTCTCTCTCGCTCTCTCTCTCTCCCTGTCTCTCTCTCTCTCTCTCTCTCTCTCTCTCTCCCTCTCTCTCTCTCTCTCTCTCTCTCTCCCTGTCTCTCTCTCTCTCTCTCTCTCTCTCTCTCTTTTCTCTTTCTCTCTCTCTCTCTCTCTCTCAAATTCAAATTCAAATTCAAGCTGCTTTATTGGCATGAAAAACATTGTGTCAATATTGCCAAAGCAACAATGTATACAATTTACATTGTAACAAAATTATAAATGATAGCAAATAATAATATAAAATGGTAGTAAATAATAATACAAAATTAAATAGAAAAATAATAACAATAAAATGGTAACAGTCAATAGTAGAAATGTAATAAATATAAAATAAAATTATGGAAAATGAAACTATAACTAACTTATAACTAGATAACGGTCATCTTCTTCTTTATATCAGTACTACAACTACAATCATCATTACTACGACTACTACTACCATCACTAAACTGTTATCACTACAATTACCAACCATATTTGGAATGATACACATTAATAATTATAGTAATAACAATAATAGTAATAATAAGTAAGTTACTGTTTACTATGCAGATGTTATTATTCAGTGTCCCTCAGGCTATGGCAGGAAAATACATATTTGGCTGCAAGAGGAGCCATTGCTCCTTCGCCCATGAGTATTCTTAGTTTTTCCTCTGGGTTCAATTTGTAAAAATTTGGAATATATGTAGTCATTTCTGTGAATAATGAATCTCTTTGTGAGGAATATTTATCACAGTAAAGGAGAAAGTGCATCTCTGTCTCTACCTCCCCTGTCATGCAGTGACCACATACACGCTCCTCTTTGGGTAGCCATGTCTTTTTATGTCTGCCGGTTTCTATTGCCAATCGGTGGTCACTCAGCCTGTACTTGGTAAGGATCTGTCTCTGCTTCGTATCTCTGACAGAGTAGAGATAATCAGCCAATTCATATTCTCTGTTTAGGGTCAGATAGCAATTTAGTCGGCTTTGGGATTTTGTTTCGTTTTTCCAGTATTGTAAATATGATTCCTTTGATTGGTTCATGATCTCTCTCTCCCTCTCCCCCTCTCCCTGTCTCTCTCTCTCTATCCCTGTCTCTGTCTCTCCCCCTCTCTCTCTCTTTCTCTGTCTCTCGCTCTCTCTCTCGCTCTCTCTCTCTTTCTCTGTCTCTCGCTCTCTCTCTCGCTCTCTCTCTCCCTCTCTGTCTCTCTCTCTCTCTCCCTCTCTCTCGCTCTCTCCCTCTCTCTCTCCCTGTCTCTCTCTCTCTCTCTCTCTCTCTGTCTCTGTCTCTCCCTCTCTTTCAATTCAATTCAATTCAAGGGCTTTATTGGCATGGGAAACATGTGTTAACATTGCCAAAGCAAGTGATGTAGATAATATATAAAGTGAAATAAACAATAAAAATTAACAGTAGACATCACACATACAGAAGTTTCAAAACAATAAAGACATTACAAATGTCATATTATATATATATACAGTGTTTTAAGAATGTACAAATGGTAAAGGACACAAGATAAAATAAATAAGCATAGATATGGGTTGTATTTACAATGGTGTTTGTTCTTCACTGGTTGCACTTTTCTGTGGGCAACAGGTCACAAATCTTGCTGCTGTGATGGCACACTGGTATTTCACCCAGTAGATATGGGAGTTTATCAAAATTGGATTTGTTTCAATTCTTTGTGGATCTGTGTAATCTGAGGGAAATATGTCTCTCTAATATGGTCATACATTGGCAGGAGGTTAGGAAGTGCAGCTCAGTTTCCACCTCATTTTGTGGGCAGTGAGCACATAGCCTGCCTTCTCTTGAGAGCCATGTCTGGCTCACGTATGCCTTCTGAATAGCAAGGCTATGCTCGCTGAGTCTGTACATAGTCAAAGCTTTCCTTAATTTTGGGTCAGTCATAGTGGGTCAGGTATTCTGCCGCTGTGTACTCTCTGTAAATAAATAGCATTCTAGTTTGCTCTGTTTTTGTTAATTCTTTCCAATGTGTCAAGTAATTATCTTTTTGTTTTCTCATGATTTGGTTGGGTCTAATTGTGCTGCTGTCCTGGGACTCTGTAGGGTGTGTTTGTGAACAGAGCCCCAGGACCAGCTTGCTTAGGGGACTCTTCTCCAGGTTCATCTCTCTGTAGGTGATGGCTTTGTTGTGGAAGGTTTGTGAATCGCTTCCTTTTAGGTGGTTATAGAATTTAACAGCTCTTTTCTGGATTTTGATAATTAGTGGGTATCGGCCTAATTCTGCTCTGCATGCATTATTTGGTGTTCTACGTTGTACACAGAGGATATTTTTGCAGAATTCTGCGTGCAGTCTCAATTTGGTGTTTGTCCCATTTTGTGAAGTCTTGGTTGGTCTCTCTCTCTCTCTCTCTTTCTCTGTCTCTCGCTCTCTCTCTCGCTCTCTCTCTCTCTCCCTGTCTCTCTCTCTCTCTCTCTGTCTCTGTCTCTCTCTCCCCCTCTCTCTCTCTCTCTCTCTCTCTCTCTTTCTCCCTCTCTCTCCCTCTCCCTCTCTCCTCTCCCTGTCTCTCTCTCTCTCTCTCTGTCTCTGTCTCTCTCTCTGTCTCTGTCTCTCCCTCTGTCTCTTCTTTTCTCTCTCTCTCTTTCTCTGTCTCTCGCTCTCTCTCTCTCCCTCTCTCTTGCTCTCTGTCTCTTTGTCTCTCTCTCTCGCTCTCTCCCTCTCTCTCTCTCTCCCTCTCTGTCGCTCTCTGTCTCTTTGTCTCTCTCTCTCTCTCTCTCACTCCGAGGAGTGAAGGATAGAGAGCTACCTGTGTGAGAGAAAGTTGGAAGCGTTCATTTAAATGAATAACCTCTCATCTCACTGAGTGGTGTGGTGGCTCTGCTGGAGGGCCAGTAATTGTTGAAATATAGAGAGACACAATGCTGCACACTTTAACCATGCAGAAACACAGAGAGACTCTGATCTGGCCGCGGAGGTACTGAATGGCCAGATCAATAAAACAGAGAAATAATTAAACAAAATATCAACAACAGATTAAAACAGATTTAACAAACGTTCCATGTGGAAAGTTTGCTGTCCCCTCTATAAACCCTGAAGGGTCAGAACAGTAGTCCCCTCTATAAACCCTGAAGGGTCAGAACAGTAGTCCCCTCTATAAACCCTGAAGGGTCAGAACAGTAGTCCCCTCTATAAACCCTGAAGGGTCAGAACAGTAGTCCCCTCTATAAACCCTGAAGGGTCAGAACAGTAGTCCCTCTATAAACCTGAAGGGTCAGAACAGTAGTCCCCTCTATAAACCCTGAAGGGTCAGAACAGTAGTCCTCTATAAACCCTGAAGGGTCAAAACAATCCAACAGTAGTCCCTCCCTGAAGGGTCAAACAGTAGTCCTATAAACCCTGAAGGGTCAGAACAGTAGTCCCCTCTATAAACCCTGAAGGGTCAGAACAGTAGTCCCCTCTATAAACCCTGAAGGGTCAGAACAGTAGTCCCCTCTATAAACCCTGAAGGGTCAGAACAGTCCAACAGTAGTCCCCTCTATAAACCCTGAAGGGTCCAACAGTAGTCCCCTCTATAAACCCTGAAGGGTCAGAACAGTAGTCCCCTCTATAAACCCTGAAGGGTCAGAACAGTAGTCCCCTCTATAATCCATGCTTTTGTCACTTCTAGGTTAGACTACTGCACGTTCTTCTATTTTCCAAGCACCGGATAAAGCACCCAAATAAACTTCAGTTAGTGCTGAACACGGCTATGAATCCTGACTAGAACCAAAAATTTGATCATATTACTCCAGTGCTAGCCTCTACACTGGCTTCCTGTCAAAGCAAGGGCTGATTTCAAGGTTTTACTGCTAACCTACAAAGCATTACATGGGCTTGCTCCTACCTATCTCTCTGATTTGGTCCTGCCGTACATACCTACACGTACGCTACGGTCACAAGACGCAGGCCTCTCTAATTGTCCCTAGAATTTCTAAGCAAACAGCTGGAGGCAGGGCTTTCTCCTATAGAGCTCCATTTTTTGGAACGGTCTGCCCTACCCATGTCAGAGAGGCAAACTTCGGTCTCAACCTTTAAGTCTTTACTGAAGACTCATCTCTTCAGTGGGTCATATGATTGAGTGTAGTCTGGCCCAGGAGTGGGAAGGTGAACGGAAAGGCTCTGGAGCAACGAACCGCCCTTGCTGTCTCTGCCTGGCCGATTCCCCTCTTTCCACTGGGATTCTCTGCCTCTACCCTGTTACGGGGCTGAGTCACTGGCTTACTGGGGCTCTCATGCCGTCCCTGGGGGGGTGCGTCACCTGGGTGGGTTGATTCACTGTTGTGGTCGGCCTGTCTGGGTTGGCGCCTCCCCCTTGGGTTGAGCTGTGGCGGAGATCTTTGTGGGCTATACTGGGCCTTGTCTCAGGATGGTAAGTTGGTGGTTGAAGATATCCTCTAGTGGTGTGGGGCTGTGCTTTGGCAAAGTGGGTGGGGTTATATCCTTCCTGTTTGGCCCTGTCCGGGGTGTCCTCGGGTTGGGGCCACAGTGTCTCCTGACCCCTCCTGTCTCAGCCTCCAGTATTTATGCTGCATTAGTTTATGTGTCGGGGGGCTAGGTCAGTTTGTTATATCTGGAGTACTTCTCCTGTCCTATTCGGTGTCCTGTGTGAATCTAAGTGTGCGTTCTCTAATTCTCTCCTTCTCTTTCTTTCTCTCTCTCGGAGGACCTGAGCCTAGGACCATGCCCCAGGACTACCTGACATGATGACTCCTTGCTGTCCCCAGTCCACCTGGCCATACTTTTTGTTGCTCCAGTTTCAGCTGGCCTGGGCCCTAGGACCATGTCCCAGGACTACCTGACATGATGACTCCTTGCTGTCCCCAGTCCACCTGGCCATGCTGCTGCTCCAGTTTCAACTGTTCTGCCTTACTATTATTCAACCATGCTGGTCATTTATGAACATTTGAACATCTTGGCCATGTTCTGTTATAATCTCCACCCGGCACAGCCAGAAAAGGACTGGCCACCCCACATATGCTCTCTCTAATTCTCTCTTTCTTTCTCTCTGAGGACCTGAGCCCTAGGACCGTGCCCCAGGACTACCTGACATGATGACTCCTTGCTGTCCCCAGTCCACCTGACTGTGCTGCTGCTCCAGTTTCAACTGTTCTGCCTTATTATTATTCGACCATGCTGGTCATTTATGAACATTTGAACATCTTGGTCATGTTCTGTTATAATCTCTACCCGGCACAGCCAGAAGAGGACTGGCCACCCCACATAGCCTGGTTCCTCTCTAGGTTTCTTCCTAGGTTTTGGCCTTTCTAGGGAGTTTTTCCTAGCCACCGTGCTTTTACACCTGCATTGTTTGCTGTTTGGGGTTTTAGTCTGGGTTTCTGTACAGCACTGTGAGATATCAGCTGATGTACGAAGGGCTATATAAATAAATTTGATTTGAATTGATTACAATGTATTAATCCACAAGTTCTGTTCTTAACCCTTTGATCCACAACATGGGTTTCTGGGATGCACAGTCCTCTATCAACTCCATTATTCTTGTAGTAATAGCTTGAAACAGCAACTGGCACATTCTACCCCATGGCAAAACGTGTAGAATTGCAAGAAATCTGCTTCATTTAAAACGGCTACATGTTAGATACCAAGAGGAGGATCTTTAGTATGTTACTGCTACACACGGCATGATAAAACTGCTTGTATGATGTATGTTTGTTTTTTTATCACACTCTAAAGTAAGAGTGGTGTTCTGATATTATGAGGTGGTGGGGGGTGGGGGGGTGGGGGGGGGTGTCGCTGATGAATTTGATATCACACCAATTTAGGAACATATGTCGTATGCAACTGAACAGCTTGCTTCTGACCAACGTCTCTGTTGTCAACGGTGTGCTGTCTCTCTCTTTTAAAAAACAATAGCTACAGAACTGTCTCTCCATCTTGACAGTCTAAAACCAGCTTATGATATGACATGTTTAGAATGTACAGGAAAAAAAGAGGGAGAATGAGAGAGAGAGAGAGAGAGAGAGAGAGAGGATGAGTGAGAGGATGAGTGAGAGAAGTAGAGGGAGAGGGAGGATGAGTGAGAGGATGAGTGACAGAAGTAGAGGGAGAGAGAGAGATAAATATATATATTCATGCTTTCCATTCCCTGGAGGTGTAAAGAGAGTAAGAATACTAATCTAAGCCGTCCACCTGCCATGGTCCCTCCCCTCCTTTCCCTTTCTCTCCTCTGTTCTCTTCTCCTCTCTCCTCCCCTCCTTTCCCTTTCTCTCCTCAGTTCTCTTCTCTTCTCTCCTCCCCTCCTTTCCCTTTCTCTCCTCTGTTCTCTTCTCTACTCTACTCCCCTCCTTTCCTCTTTCTTCCTCCGTTCTTCTCTACTCTCTCCTCCCTCCTTTCCCTTTCTCCTCCTCCGTTCTTCTTACTCTCCTCCTTTCCACTTTCTCTCCTCGTTCTCTTTCTTCTCTCCTCAGTCTCTTCTCTTCTCTCCTCTGTTCTCTTCTCTACTCTCCTCCTCCTTTCCCTTTCTCTCGTTTCTCTTCTCTTTCTCCTCTGTTTCTCTTCTCTTCTCTCCTCAGTTCTCTTCTCTCTTCTCCTCTGTTCCCTTTCTCTCTCCCTCCCCTCCTTTCCTTTCTCCTCTGTTTCTTCTCTACTCTCCTCCCTCCTTTCCTTTCTCTCCTCCGTTCTTCTCTACTCTCCTCCCCTCCTTTCCCTTTCTCTCCTCCGTTCTCTTCTCTTCTCCTCCTCAGTTCTCTTCTCTTCTTCCTCTGTTCTCTTCTCTACTCTCCTCCTCCTTTCCCTTTCTCTCCTCCGTTCTCTTCTCTTCTCTCTCTGTTTCTCTTCTCTTCTCTTCAGTTCTCCTCTACTTCTCTCCTCTGTTCTCTTCTCTCCTCCCCTCCTTTCCCTTTCTCTCCTCCGTTCTCTTCTCTTCTCTCCTCCCTCCTTTCCTTTCTCTCCTCCGTTCTCTTCTCCTCTCTCCTTCTCCTCCTTTCCCTTTCTCTCCTCCGTTCTCTTCTCTTCTCTCCTCTCCTCCGTTCTTCTCTTCTCTCCTCTCCTCCGTTCTCTTCTCTTCTCTCCTCTCCTTTCTTCTCTTCTCCTCCCTCCTTTCCTTTCTCTCCTCCGTTCTCTTCTCTTTCTCCTCTCCTCCATTCTCTTCTCTTCTCTTCTCTCCTCCGTTCTCTTCTCTTCTCTCCTCCTCCGTTTCTTCTCTTCTTCTCCTCCCCTCCTTTCTTCTCTCTCTCCTCTCTCCGTTCTTCTCTTCTCTCCTCCCCTCCTTTCCTTTCTCTCCTCCGTTCTCTTCTCTTCTCTTCTCTCCTCCGTTCTCTTCTCTTCTCTTCTCTCCTCTGTTCTCTTCTCTTCTCCTCCCCTCCTTTCCTTTCTCTTCTCCGTTCTCTTTCTTCTCTCTCCCCTCCTTTCCCTTTCTCCTCCGTTCTTTCTCTTTCTCTCCTCCCTCCTTTCCCTTTCTCTCCTCTGTTCTCTTCTCCTTTCTCCTCTCCTCCTTTCCCTTTCTCCTCCTTGTTTCTTCTCTTCTCTCCTCCCTCCTTTCCCTTTCTCTCCTCCGCTTCTTCTCTTCTCTCCTCCCCCTCCTTTCCTTTCTCTCCTCCGTTCTTCTCTTCTCTCCCCTCCTTTCCTTTCTCTCCTCCGTCTGCTCTCTTTCTTCTCTCCTCCCCTCCTTTCCCTTTTCTCCTCCGTTCTCTTCTCTCTTCTCCCTCCGTTTCTTTCTCTTCTCTCCTCCCTCCTTTCCCTTTCTCTCCTCCGTTCTCTTCTCTCTTCTCCTCCGTTCTCTCTCTTCTCTCCTCCCCTCCTTTCCCTTTCTCTCCTCTGTTCTCTTTCTCCTTTCTCCGCTCCTCCTTTCCTTTCTCTCCTCCGTTCTCTCTTTCTTCTCTCCTCCCCTCCTTTCCCTTTCTCTCCTCCGTTCTTCTCTTCTCTCCTCCCCTCCTTTCCCTTTCTTCTCCTCCGTTTCTCTTCTCTCTCTCTCCTCTCCGTTCTCTTCTCTTCTCTCCTCTCCCTCCGTTCTTCTCTCCTCCCTCCTTTCCTTTCTCCTCCGTTCTTCTCTTCTCTCCTCCGTTCTCTTCTCTTCTCTCCTCCTCTTTCTTCTCTTCTCTCCTCCGTTCTCTTCTCTTCTCTTCCTCTCTGTTCTCTTCTTCTCTCCTCCCTCCTTTCCCTTTCTCTCCTCCGTTTCTTCTCTCTCTCCTCCTTTCCCTTTCTCTTCTCCGTTCTTTCTTCTCTCCTCCCTCCTTTCCCTTTTCTCCTCCGTTTCTCTTCTCTTCTCTCTCTCTCCTCCTTTCCTTTCTCTCCTCCGTTCTCTTCTCTTCTCTCCTCCCTCCTTTCCCTTTCTCTCCTCCGTTTTCTCTTCTCTCCTCCGTTCTTCTTCTCTTCTCTCCTCCGTTTTCTTCTCTTCTCTTCTCTCCCTCTCTTCTCTTCTCTTCTCTCCTCCCCTCCTTTCCCTCTTTCTCCTCCGTTCTCTTCTCTTCTCTCCTCCTCCTTTCCTTTCTCTTCTCCGTTCTCTTCTCTTTCTCCTCCCTCCTTTCCCTTTTCTCTCCTCCGTTTCTCTTCTCTTCTCTCCTCCCCTCCTTTTCCCTTTCTCTCCTCCGTTCTCTTCTCTTCTCTCCTCCCCTCCTTTTCCTTTCTTCTTCTCCGTTCTCTTCTCTTCTCTCCTCCCTCCTTTCCCTTTCTCTCCTCCGTTCTCTCTCTTCTCTCACTCCCTGCCTTTCTCCTCCGTTCTTCTCTTCTCTCCTCCCCTCCCCTTTCCCTTTCTCTCCCTCCGTTCTTTTTCTTCCTCCGTTCTCTTCTCTTTCACTCCGTTTCTTCTTTCTTCTTCTCCTCTGTTCTCTTCTCTTCTCTCCTCCTCCTTTCCCTTTCTCTCCTCCGTTCTCTTCTCTTCTCTCCTCCCCCCTTTCCCTTTTCTCCCTCCGTTCTCTTCTCTTCTCTCCTCCGTTCTCCTCTCTTCTCTCCTCCCCTCCTTCCCCTTTCTCTCCCTCTCTCTTCTCCTTTCTCCTCTCTCCTTTCCCTTTTCTCCTCGTTCTCTTCTCTTCTCTCCTCCCCTCCTTCTTTCCCTTTCTTCTCCTCCGTTCTTTCTTCTCTCCTCCCCTCCTTTCCTTTCTCTATCCGTTCTCTTCTCCTCTCCTCCGTTCTCTTCTCTTCTCTCCTTCCTCCGTTCTTCTTTCTCTCCTCCCTCCTTCCCTTTTTCTCCTCCGTTCTTCTCTTCTCTCCTCCGTTCTCTTCTCTTCTCTCCTCCGTTTCTTCTCTTCTCTTCTCTCTCCTCCGTTCTCTTCTCTTCTCTTCTCTCCTCTGTTCTTCTCTTCTCTCCTCCCCTCCTTTCCCTTTCTCTCCTCCGTTCTCTTCTCTTCTCTCCTCTCCTCCTTTCCCTTTCTTCTTCTCCATTCTCTTCTCTTCTCTCCTCCCCTCCTTTCCTTTCTCTCCTCCGTTCTCTTCTCTTCTCTCCCTCTCCTCCTTTCCCTTTCTCTCCTCCGTTCTCTTCTCTTTCTCTCCTCCCCTCCTTCTTCTCTTCTCTCCGTTCTCCTCGTTCTCTTCCCCTCCTTTCCCTTTCTCCTCCGTTCTTCTCTTCTCTCCTCCCTCCTTTTCCTTTCTCCTCCGTTCTCTTCTCTTCTCTCTCTCCTCCGTTCTCTTCTCTTCTCTTCTCTCCTCTGTTCTTTCTTCTTTCTTCTCTCCTCCTCCTTTCCTTTCTCTCCGTCTCTCTTCTCTTCTCTCCTCCCTCCTTTTTCCCCTTTTCTTTCTCCTGTTTCTTCTCTTCTCCCTCCTCCTTTCCTTTCTCCTCCGTTTCTTCTCCTTTCTCTCTCCTCCTCCTTTCCTCTTCCTTTCTCTCCTCCTTCGTTTCTTTCTTTCTCTCTCCTCCTTTTCCTTTCTTCTCCTCATACTTCTCTTTCTTCTTCTCCTCCCCTCCTTTCCCTTTTCTCCTCCGTTTCTTTCTCTTCTCCCTCCTCCTTTTCCCTTTCTTCCTCCTTGTTCTTCTTCTCTCCTCCCTCCTTTCCTTTCTTCCTCCTCCGTTCTTCTTTCTCTCCTCCTCACTCTCTTCTTCTTCTCTCCTCCTCCTTCTTCCTCTCTTTCTTCCTCCTGTTTCTTCTCTCCTCCCTCCTTCCTTTTCCTCCGTTTTCTTCTTCTCTCCTCCTCCTTTCTCCTTTCTCTTTCTCCTGTTTCCTTCTTCTTCTTTCTTCTCCTCCTCCTTTTCCTTTCTTCTCCTCCGTTTCTTCCTTCCTCCTCCTTTCCTTTCCTCCTGCTTCTTCTCTTCTCTCCTCCTTTCCTTTCTCCTCCGTCTCCTTTCTTTCCTCCGCTTCTCTCTTCTCTCCTCCGTTTTCTTCTCTCTCTTTCTCCTCTGTTCTCTCTCTCTTCTCTCCTCCCCCTCCTTTCCCTTTCTCCTCCTCCGTTCTCTTCTCTTCTCTCCTCCCTCCTTTCCCTTTCTTCTCCTCCGTTCTCTTCTCTTCTCTCTCTCCCTCCTTTCCCTTTCTCTCCTCCTTGTCTTCTCTTCTCTCTCCTCCCTCCTTTCCCTTTCTTCCTCCTTTCTCCCTCCTCCTTCTCTTTCTTCTCTTTCTCTTCTCTCCTCTCCTCCGCTCTCCTCCCTCCTGTGGATTATGTTTAAAAATGCTCATAAAAAGTGAAGTGTACATTTTACTCTTTCAAAAATATATTGTTCAAAACAAGCTGTTCAGTTAAGTAGCAGATCAATGTGGAGCTATATACAGGGAGTACCAGATCAATATGGAGCTATATACAGGAAGTACCAGATCAATGTGGAGCTATATACAGGGAAGTACCAGATCAATGTGAGCTATATACAGGAAGTAGCAGATCAGTGTGGAGCTATACAGGAAGTACCAAATCAATGTGGAGCTATATACAGGGGAGTACCAGTACCAGATCAATGTGTGCAGCTATATACAGGGAGTACCAGTACCAGATCAGTGTGAATATATACAGGAAGTACCAGATCAATGTGGAGTACCTATGCCAGGAAGTACAGGTCAATGTGGAGCTATACAGGAGTACCAGGTCAATGTGGAGCTATATACAGGAAATACCAGATCAATGTGGAGCTATATACAGGGAGTACCAGGAATCAATGTGAGCTATATACAGGAAGTACCAGATCAATGTGAGCTATACAGGAAGTACCAAATCACTGTGAGCTATATGCAGGAGTACCAGTACCAGATCAATGTGGAGACTATATACAGGGAGTACAGATCAATGTGGAGCTATATACAGGAAGTACCAGATCAATGTGGAATATATACAGGAAGTACCAAATCAATGTGGAGCTATATACAGGAAGTACCAAATCAATGTGGAGGCTATATAGAAAGTACAGATCAATGTGGAGCTATACAGGAGTACCAGATCAATGTGGAGCTATATACAGGAAGTACCAGATCAATGTGGAGCTATATATGGGAAGTACCAGATCAATGGGATGATTACAGGAAGTACCAGTACCAGATCACCGGGAGCTATATACAGGAAGTACCAGATCAATGTGAAGGGGTACAAGGTAGATATGTACATGAAGGCAGGGTAAAGTGACTAGACATCAGGATAGATAATAATAAGGTATTTGAGGTAGATATGTACATGAAGGCAGGGTAAAGTGACATCAGGATAGATAATAATAAGGTATTAGAGGTAGATATGTACATGAAGGCAGGGTAAAGTGACATCAGGATAGATAATAATAAGGTATTAGAGGTAGATATGTACATGAAGGCAGGGTAAAGTGACTAGGCATCAGGATAGATAATAATACGGCTGTTTAGCATCTAATGGCTGTTTAGCAGTATTATGGCTGTTTAGCAGCATTATGGCTGTTTAGCAGTATTATGGCTGTTTAGCAGCATTATGGCTGTTTAGCAGTATTATGGCTGTTTAGCAGCATTATGGCTGTTTAGCAGTATTATGGCTGTTTAGCAGTATTATGGCTGTTTAGCATCATTATGGCTGTTTAGCATCATTATGGCTGTTTAGCATCATTATGGCTGTTTAGCAGTATTAAGGCTGTTTAGCAGTATTATGGCTGTTTAGCAGCATTATGGCTGTTTAGCAGTATTATGGCTGTTTAGCAGTATTATGGCTGTTTAGCAGCATTATGGCTGTTTAGCAGTATTATGGCTGTTTAGCAGCATTATGGCAGCATTATGGCTGTTTAGCAGCATTATGGCTGTTTAGCAGCATTATGGCTGTTTAGCATCTAATGGCTGTTTAGCAGCATTATGGCTGTTTAGCAGCATTATGGCTGTTTAGCAGCATTATGGCTGTTTAGCAGCATTATGGCTGTTTAGCAGCATTATGGCTGTTTAGCAGCATTATGGCTGTTTAGCATCTAATGGCTGTTTAGCAGTATTATGGCTGTTTAGCAGCATTATGGCTGTTTAGCAGCATTATGGCTGTTTAGCAGTATAATGGCTGTTTAGCATCTAATGGCTGTTTAGCATCTAATGGCTGTTTAGCAGTATTATGGCTGTTTTATTATGGCTGTTTAGCAGCATTATGGCTGTTTAGCAGTATTATGGCTGTTTAGCAGCATTATGGCTGTTTAGCAGCATTATGGCTGTTTAGCATCTAATGGCTGTTTAGCAGTCTAATGGCTGTTTAGCATCTAATGGCTGTTTAGCATCTAATGGCTGTTTAGCAGTATTATGGCTGTTTAGCAGTCTAATGGCTGTTTTATTATGGCTGTTTAGCAGTATTATGGCTGTTTTATTATGGCTGTTTAGCAGTATTATGGCTGTTTTATTATGGCTGTTTAGCAGCATTATGGCTGTTTAGCAGTATTATGGCTGTTTAGCAGCATTATGGCTGTTTAGCAGTATTATGGCTGTTTAGCAGCATTATGGCTGTTTAGCATCTAATGGCTGTTTAGCAGTATTATGGCTGTTTAGCAGCATTATGGCTGTTTAGCAGTATTATGGCTGTTTAGCAGCATTATGGCTGTTTAGCATCTAATGGCTGTTTAGCAACATTATGGCTGTTTAGCAGCATTATGGCTGTTTAGCAGCATTATGGTTGTTTAGCAGCATTATGGCTGTTTAGCAGCATTATGGCTGGTATAGACTTGTTGTTTGGCAAGGCGCTCTACTCCAGTGATGTAATGGGATGTAGTGCTTTGTGGTTGAGGGCGGTGCATTTGCCGTACCATTCGGTGAAGCATCCAGTCAAGATGCTCTCGATGGTACAGCTGTAGATCTTTTCAGCCTCTTGAGGAGTAAGAGGACCTGTCGTTCTCTCCCCTCTTTCTCCTGCAGTCCGCAAGCAGCTCCTTGGTGACCTCCTCGCTGACCTCCTCCTCTGCGACCTCCTCCTCGGCGACCTCCTCCAC
>NW_027039553.1:0-74385 GCF_034236695.1 Oncorhynchus nerka
GATATCAGTCCTGATTGAATTAGGCCTATCTTCAGCAGACAATGTAAACGAATGATATAGATATCAGTCCTGATTGAATTAGGCCTATCTTCAGCAGACAATGTAAACGAATGATATAGATATCAGTCCTGATTGAATTAGGCCTATCTTCAGCAGACAATGTAAACGAATGATATAGATATCAGTCCTGATTGAATTAGGCCTATCTTCAGCAGACAATGTAAACGAATGATATAGATATCAGTCCTGATTGAATTAGGCCTATCTTCAGCAGACAATGTAAACGAATGATATAGATATCAGTCCTGATTGAATTAGGCCTATCTTCAGCAGACAATGTAAACGAATGATATAGATATCAGTCCTGATTGAATTAGGCCTATCTTCAGCAGACAATGTAAACGAATGATATAGATATCAGTCCTGATTGAATTAGGCCTATCTTCAGCAGACAATGTAGGCCTAAGCGACAATGATATAGATATCAGTCCTGATTGAATTAGGCCTATCTTCAGCAGACAATGTAAACGAATGATATAGATATCAGTCCTGATTGAATTAGGCCTATCATCAGCAGACAATGTAAACGAATGATATAGATATCAGTCTGATTGAATTTTTCAGCAGACAATGTGAATGATATAGATATCAGTCCTGATTGAATTAGGCCTATCATCAGCAACACTAAACGAAATCATTGTTGATGATTTAAAAATTGGTCAAGTCAACCCTGTTGACCCTATCTTGGTCAAGTCAACCAATGATATAGTTGACCCTAATTGGTCAAGTCAACCAACGGGGTTGACCCTAATGGTCAAGTCAAACCAACTAAATCAGTTGACCCTAATTGGTCAAGTCAACCAACGGGGTTGACCCTAATTGGTCAAGTCAACCAACGGGGTTGACCCTAATTGGTCAAGTCAACCAACGGGGTTGACCCTAATTGGTCAAGTCAAGTCAAGTCCAACGGGGTTGACCCTAATTGGTCAAGTCAACCAACGGGTTGACCCTAATTGGTCAAGTCAACCAACGGGGTTGACCCTAATTGGTCAAGTCAACCAACGGGGTTGACCCTAATTGGTCAAGTCAACCAACGGGGTTGACCCTAATTGGTCAAGTCAACCAACGGGGTTGACCCTAATTGGTCAAGTCAACCAACGGGGTTGACCCTAATTGGTCAAGTCAACCAACGGGGTTGACCCTAATTGGTCAAGTCAACCAACGGGGTTGACCCTAATTGGTCAAGTCAACCAACGGGGTTGACCCTAATTGGTCAAGTCAACCAACGGGGTTGACCCTAATTGGTCAAGTCAACCAACGGGGTTGACCCTAATTGGTCAAGTCAACCAACGGGGTTGACTCTAATTGGTCAAGTCAACCAACGGGGTTGACCCTAATTGGTCAAGTCAACCAACGGGGTTGACCCTAATTGGTCAAGTCAACCAACGGGGTTGACCCTAATTGAGATGTTTGTGATGCGTTCTCTATCAAAGTTGAAGTACAGTTCCCGCTCAGCCCAGTCAAAACTGTTCGCTGCTCTGGCCCCCCAATGGTGGAACAAACTCCCTCACGACGCCAGGACAGCGGAGTCAATCACCACCTTCCGGAGACACCTGAAACCCCACCTCTTTAAGGAATACCTAGGATAGGATAAAGTAATCCTTTCACCCCCCTTAAAAGATTTAGATGCACTATTGTAAAGTGGCTGTTCCACTGGATGTCATAAGGTGAAACCGCTCACGTCTTTAATGGAATACCTAAATGTAAAGTAAGTCAACCAACGGGGTTGAGATGTTTGTGATGTTCTCTATTAAAGTTGAAGTCAACCAATGGATGTTGAGATGTTTGTGAATGTTCTCTATTTGTGAAGTCAACCTGGTTGAGATGTCTCTGAAATTCTTAAATGTTGAAGTCAACCAATGGGGTTGAGATGTTTGTGATGCGTTCTCTATTAAAGTTGAAGTCAACCAATGGGGTTGAGATGTTTGTGATGCGTTCTCTATTAAAGTTGAAGTCAACCAATGGGGTTGAGATGTTTGTGATGCGTTCTCTATTAAAGTTGAAGTCAACCAATGGGGTTGAGATGTTTGTGATGCTTTCTCTATCAAAGTTGAAGTCATGTAGTCAAAAGTGATTAATTTAAGGCCTATATCGAGGCTAAATACACATGTCTTGCAGAACCCTTTTAGTGATATTGTTTCTGTTGGTGTGCCAGTTAAAGGGTTAAAGGCGTTGTCCAGGGGTTTGTGGAGACCACATTCACGGTCGTCTTGCAGAACCCTTTTAGTGATATTGTTTCTGTTGGTGTGCCAGTTAAAGGGTTGAAGGCGTTGTCCAGGGGTTTGTGGAGACCACATTCACGGTCGGTTCAATTTAAAATGTGCCCCTTTAAAAGCCGCAATGCCTATAAACCCATCAACAGAACAGTGTCTATATATACACTGAGCTGAGTGAACTCACTGCCCATCAACAGAACAGTGTCTATATATACACTGAGCTGAGTGAACTCACTACCCATCAACAGAACAGTGTCTATATATACACTGAGCTGGGTGAACTCACTACCCATCAACAGAACAGTGTCTATATACACACTGAGCTGAGTGAACTCACTACCCATCAACAGAACAGTGTCTATATATACACTGAGCTGGGAGGAGCTGGGTGAACTCACTACCCATCAACAGAACAGTGTCTATATATACACTGAGCTGAGTGAACTCACTGCCCATCAACAGAACAGTGTCTATATATACACTGAGCTGGGTGAACTCACTATCCATCAACAGAACAGTGTCTATATATACACTGAGCTGGGTGAACTCACTATCCATCAACAGAACAGTGTCTATATATACACTGAGCTGAGTGAACTCACTACCCATCAACAGAACAGTGTCTATATATACACTGAGCTGAGTGAACTCACTACCCATCAACAGAACAGTGTCTATATATACACTGAGCTGAGAGGAGCTGGGTGAACTCACTACCCATCAACAGAACAGTGTCTATATATACACTGAGCTGGGTGAACTCACTACCCATCAACAGAACAGTGTCTATATATACACTGAGCTGAGTGAACTCACTACCCATCAACAGAACAGTGTCTATATATACACTGAGCTGAGAGGAGCTGGGTGAACTCACTACCCATCAACAGAACAGTGTCTATATATACACTGAGCTGAGAGGAGCTGGGTGAACTCACTGCCCATCAACAGAACAGTGTCTATATATACACTGAGCTGGGTGAACTCACTACCCATCAACAGAACAGTGTCTATATATACACTGAGCTGGGTGAACTCACTACCCATCAACAGAACAGTGTCTATATATACACTGAGCTGAGTGAACTCACTACCCATCAACAGAACAGTGTCTATATATACACTGAGCTGAGAGGAGCTGGGTGAACTCACTACCCATCAACAGAACAGTGTCTATATATACACTGAGCTGAGAGGAGCTGGGTGAACTCACTACCCATCAACAGAACAGTGTCTATATATACACTGAGCTGGGTGAACTCACTACCCATCAACAGAACAGTGTCTATATATACACTGAGCTGGGTGAACTCACTACCCATCAACAGAACAGTGTCTATATATACACACTGAGCTGGGTGAACTCACTACCCATCAACAGAACAGTGTCTATATATACACTGAGCTGGGTGAACTCACTACCCATCAACAGAACAGTGTCTATATATACACTGAGCTGGGTGAACTCACTACCCATCAACAGAACAGTGTCTATATATACACTGAGCTGGGTGAACTCACTACCCATCAACAGAACAGTGTCTATATATACACTGAGCTGAGAGGAGCTGAGTGAACTCACTACCCATCAACAGAACAGTGTCTATATATACACTGAGCTGAGAGGAGCTGGGTGAACTCACTACCCATCAACAGAACAGTGTCTATATATACACTGAGCTGAGAGGAGCTGGGTGAACTCACTGCCCATCAACAGAACAGTGTCTATATATACACTGAGCTGGGTGAACTCACTACCCATCAACAGAACAGTGTCTATATATACACTGAGCTGAGAGGAGCTGAGTGAACTCACTACCCATCAACAGAACAGTGTCTATATATACACTGAGCTGAGAGGAGCTGAGTGAACTCACTACCCATCAACAGAACAGTGTCTATATATACACTGAGCTGAGTGAACTCACTACCCATCAACAGAACAGTGTCTATATATACACTGAGCTGAGAGGAGCTGGGTGAACTCACTACCCATCAACAGAACAGTGTCTATATATACACTGAGCTGAGAGGAGCTGGGTGAACTCACTACCCATCAACAGAACAGTGTCTATATATACACTGAGCTGAGTGAACTCACTACCCATCAACAGAACAGTGTCTATATATACACTGAGCTGAGTGAACTCACTACCTATCAACAGAACAGTGTCTATATATACACTGAGCTGAGTGAACTCACTACCCATCAACAGAACAGTGTCTATATATACACTGAGCTGAGTGAACTCACTACCCTTCAACAGAACAGTGTCTATATATACACTGAGCTGAGAGGAGCTGAGTGAACTCACTACCTATCAACAGAACAGTGTCTATATATACACTGAGCTGAGTGAACTCACTACCTATCAACAGAACAGTGTCTATATATACACTGAGCTGAGTGAACTCACTACCCATCAACAGAACAGTGTCTATATATACACTGAGCTGAGAGGAGCTGATTGAACTCACTACCCATCATGGGTTTAAAAGCAGGACATGGATGGATTGTTATAAGGACAAGTGCACACTTGAAGGGAGTATAGATCAGAGGGTGAGAACACATGTAAACTCAGTCCCTCTGTAGTGAACTTCCTGCTGTGGTTGGTTACTATGGTTACTGACCTAGCCCAACAGGGTCAAACTCCCAAAGAAAAACAAAGTGCTGTTGAGTTTCACTGCTCAGTAAAAACTGCTGAATAAATGTTTTCAACGCAACTCAAAAACAAAAAAAAGTCAAGGCATTTTGTCCATTAGAGTCTTAAATATTTACCTTCAACATTATCTACAAAAGCACATCATGACAGTTTGTACACAGTGACTGATGTCTGCAATGTCAGTGACAGCTGAACATATATACAGTTTGGTTTATTTACAAATAAATCCTACACAGGACAGTGCCCCCAGTGGCTTGGAGGAGCCATCCATCTAAAGCACTTCACCTGAGGTTCACAAAGACTGCTGCAACAGCCCTGAGGAGCAGGGGGGATTCTGGAGACCACAGAGAGGAGCAGGGGGGAGTCAGGAGACCACAGAGAGGAGCAGGGGGGAGTCTGGAGACCACAGAGAGGAGCAGGGGGGAGTCTGGAGACCACAGAGAGGAGCAGGGGGAGTCTGGAGACCACTGAGAGGAGCAGGAGGAGTCTGGAGACCACAGAGAGGAGCAGGGGGAGTCTGGAGACCACAGAGAGGAGCAGGGGGGAGTCTGGAGACCACAGAGAGGAGCAGGGGGGAGTCAGGAGACCACAGAGAGGAGCAGGAGGGAGTCTGGAGACCACTGAGAGGAGCAGGGGGAGTCTGGAGACCACAGAGAGGAGCCTGGAGACCACAGAGAGGAGCAGGGGGAGTCTGGAGACCACAGAGAGGAGCAGGGGGAGTCTGGAGACCACAGAGAGGAGCCTGGAGACCACAGAGAGGAACAGGGGGAGTCTGGAGACCACAGAGAGGAGCAGGGGAGTCTGGAGACCACAGAGAGGAGCAGGGGAGTCTGGAGACCACAGAGAGGAGCAGGGGAGTCTGGAGACCACAGAGAGGAGCCTGGAGACCACAGAGAGGAGCAGGGGGAGTCAGGAGACCACAGAGAGGAGCAGGGGGAGTCTGGAGACCACAGAGAGGAGCGGGGGCGGAGTCTGGAGACCACAGAGAGGAGCAGGGGGGGAGTCTGGAGACCACAGAGAGGAACAGGGGAGTCTGTAGACAACAGAGAGGAGTCAGGAGACCACAGAGAGGAGCAGGGGGAGTCTGGAGACCACAGAGAGGAGCAGGGGGAGTCTGGAGACCACAGAGAGGAGCGGGGGGGGAGTCTGGAGACCACAGAGAGGAGCAGGGGGGGAGTCTGGAGACCACAGAGAGGAGCCTGGAGACCACAGAGAGGAGCAGGGGGAGTCAGGAGACCACAGAGAGGAGTCAGGAGACCACAGAGAGGAGCAGGAGGGAGTCTGGAGACCACTGAGAGGAGCAGGGGGAGTCTGGAGACCACAGAGAGGAGCCTGGAGACCACAGAGAGGAGCAGGGGGAGTCTGGAGACCACAGAGAGGAGCAGGGGGAGTCTGGAGACCACAGAGAGGAGCCTGGAGACCACAGAGAGGAACAGGGGGAGTCTGGAGACCACAGAGAGGAGCAGGGGGAGTCTGGAGACCACAGAGAGGAGCAGGGGGAGTCTGGAGACCACAGAGAGGAGCAGGGGGAGTCTGGAGACCACAGAGAGGAGCCTGGAGACCACAGAGAGGAGCAGGGGGGAGTCAGGAGACCACAGAGAGGAGCAGGGGGGAGTCTGGAGACCACAGAGAGGAGCGGGGCGGAGTCTGGAGACCACAGAGAGGAGCAGGGGGAGTCTGGAGACCACAGAGAGGAACAGGGGAGTCTGTAGACAACAGAGAGGAGTCAGGAGACCACAGAGAGGAGCAGGGGGAGTCTGGAGACCACAGAGAGGAGCAGGGGGAGTCTGGAGACCACAGAGAGGAGCGGGGGGAGTCTGGAGACCACAGAGAGGAGCAGGGGGAGTCTGGAGACCACAGAGAGGAGCCTGGAGACCACAGAGAGGAGCAGGGGAGTCAGGAGACCACAGAGAGGAGTCTGGAGACCACAGAGAGGAGCAGGGGGAGTCTGGAGACCACTGAGAGGAGCAGGGGGAGTCTGGAGACCACAGAGAGGAGCAGGGGGAGTCAGGAGACCACAGAGAGGAGCAGGGGGAGTCAGGAGACCACAGAGAGGAGCAGGGGGAGTCTGGAGACCACAGAGAGGAGCAGGGGGAGTCTGGAGACCACAGAGAGGAGCAGGGGGAGTCAGGAGACCAGGAGAGGGGAGGAGCAGGGGGAGTCGGGAGACCACAGAGAGGAGCAGGGGGAGTCTGGAGACCACAGAGAGGAGCAGGGGAGTCAGGAGACCACAGAGAGGAGCAGGGGAGTCTGGAGACCACAGAGAGGAGCAGGGGGAGTCAGGAGACCACAGAGAGGAGCAGGGGGAGTCAGGAGACCACAGAGAGGAGCAGGGGAGTCTGGAGACCACAGAGAGGAGCAGGGATGAGTCTGGAGACCACAGAGAGGAGCAGGGGGAGTCAGGAGACCACAGAGAGGAGCAGGGGGGAGTCAGGAGACCACAGAGAGGAGCAGGGGGGAGTCAGGAGACCACAGAGAGGAGTCTGGAGACCACAGAGAGGAGCAGGGGGAGTCAGGAGACCACAGAGAGGAGCAGGGGGGAGTCTGGAGACCACAGAGAGGAGCAGGGGGGAGTCTGGAGACCACAGAGAGGAGCAGGGGGAATCAGGAGACCACAGAGAGGAGCAGGGGGAGTCTGGAGACCACAGAGAGGAGCAGGAGGAGTCTGGAGACTACAGAGAGGAGCAGGGGGGAGTCAGGAGACCACAGAGAGGAGCAGGGAGACCACAGAGAGGAGCAGGGGGGAGTCAGGAGACCACAGAGAGGAGCAGGGGGAGTCTGGAGACCACTGAGAGGAGCAGGGGGGAGTCTGGAGACCACAGAGAGGAGCAGGGGAGTCTGAAGACCACAGAGAGGAACAGGGGAGTCTGTAGACAACAGAGAGGAGTCAGGAGACCACAGAGAGGAGCAGGGGGGAGTCAGGAGACCACAGAGAGGAGCAGGGGAGTCTGGAGACCACAGAGAGGAGCAGGGGAGTCAGGAGACCACAGAGAGGAGCAGGGGGGAGTCTGGAGACCACAGAGAGGAGCAGGGGGGAGTCTGGAGACCACAGAGAGGAGCAGGGGAGTCTGTAGACCACAGAGAGGAGTCAGGAGACCACAGAGAGGAGCAGGGGGGAGTCAGGAGACCACAGAGAGGAGCAGGGGGAGTCTGGAGACCACAGACAGGAGCAGGGGGAGTCAGGAGACCACAGAGAGGAGCAGGGGAGTCTGGAGACCACAGAGAGGAGCAGGGGAGTCAGGAGACCACAGAGAGGAGCAGGGGGAGTCTGGAGACCACAGAGAGGAGCAGGGGAAGTCTGGAGACCACAGAGAGGAGCAGGGGGAGTCTGGAGACCACAGAGAGGAGCAGGGGGGAGTCTGGAGACCACAGAGAGGAGCAGGGGGGAGTCTGGAGACCACAGAGAGGAGCAGGGGGAGTCAGGAGACCACAGAGAGGAGCAGGGGGAGTCAGGAGACCACAGAGAGGAGCAGGGGGAGTCAGGAGACCACTGAGAGGAGCTTGGGTTTTAGGTGTGGTAGGAGGGGGGGGGGGGTTGGTTGCGTTTGATTGTCTCCCCTTCAGGCATGGTGCTGCAGAGACACAGGTTAGTTAACTCTGGTTCCAGTCAGTCAGTCAGACAGACTGGGTCCATACTGATGGGTTTCCCTCTGGTTCCAGACAGACTGGGTCCATACTGATGGGTCCTCCTCTGGTCTCCAGACAGACTGGGACCATACTGATGGGTCCTCCTCTGGGTCCATACTGATGGCTCCTCCTCTGGTCTCCAGACAGACTGGGTCCATACTGATGGGTCCTCCTCTGGTTCCAGACAGACTGGGTCCATACTGATGGGTCCTCCTCTGGTTCCAGACAGACTGGGTCCATACTGATGGGTCCTCCTCTGGGTCCATACTGATGGCTCCTCCTCTGGTCTCCAGACAGACTGGGTCCATACTGATGGGTCCTCCTCTGGTTCCATACTGATGGGTCCTCCTCTGGTTCCGTCAGACTGGGTCCATACTGATGGGTCTCCCTCTGGTTCCAGACAGACTGGGTCCATACTGATGGGTCCTCCTCTGGTCTCCAGACAGACTGGGTCCATACTGATGGGTCCTCCTCTGGTTCCATACTGATGGGTCCTCCTCTGGTTCCGTCAGACTGGGCCCATACTGATGGGTCTCCCTCTGGTTCCAGACAGACTGGGTCCATACTGATGGCTCCTCCTCTGGTTCCAGACAGACTGGGCCCATACTGATGGGTCCTCCTCTGGTTCCAGACAGACTGGGTCCATACTGATGGGTCCTCCTCTGGTTCCAGACAGACTGGGTCCATACTGATGGGTCTCCCTCTGGTTCCAGACAGACTGGGTCCATACTGATGGGTCTCCCTCTGGTCTCCAGACAGACTGGGTCCATACTGATGGGTCCTCCTCTGAGAAGCAGTGTCTCCTTGCTCTTGGGTTAATTCTCCAGCAGTGTTAACAGAGTGACTGGGCTCTACTGCCCCCTCTGGTCTCCAGACAGACTGGGCCCATACTGATGGGTCCTCCTCTGGTCTCCAGTCAGACTGGGCCCATACTGATGGGTCCTCCTCTGGTCTCCAGACAGGCTGGGCCCATACTGATGGGTCCTCCTCTGGTTCCAGACAGACTGGGTCCATACTGATGGGTCCTCCTCTGGTTCCAGACAGACTGGGTCCATACTGATGGCTCCTCCTCTGGTTCCGTCAGACTGGGTCCATACTGATGGGTCTCCCTCTGGTTCCAGACAGACTGGGTCCATACTGATGGCTCCCCCTCTGGTTCCAGACAGACTGGGTCCATACTGATGGGTCCTCCTCTGGTTCCAGACAGACTGGGCCCATACTGATGGCTCCTCCTCTGGGTCCATACTGATGGGTCCTCCTCTGGTCTCCAGACAGACTGGGTCCATACTGATGGGTCCTCCTCTGGTTCCATCAGACTGGGCCCATACTGATGGGTCCTCCTCTGAGGAGCAGTGTCTCCTTGCTCTTGGGTTAATTCTCCAGCAGTGTTAACAGAGTGACTGGGCTCTACTGCCCCCTCTGGTTCCAGACAGACTGGGTCCATACTGATGGGTCCCCCTCTGGGTCCATACTGATGGCTCCTCCTCTGAGAAGCAGTGTCTCCTTGCTCTTGGGTTAATTCTCCAGCAGTGTTAACAGAGTGACTGGGCTCTACTGCCCCCTCTGGTCTCCAGACAGACTGGGCCCATACTGATGGGTCCTCCTCTGGTCTCCAGTCAGACTGGGCCCATACTGATGGGTCCTCCTCTGGTTCCAGACAGACTGGGTCCATACTGATGGGTCCTCCTCTGGTTCCAGACAGACTGGGTCCATACTGATGGGTCCTCCTCTGGTTCCGTCAGACTGGGTCCATACTGATGGGTCTCCCTCTGGTTCCAGACAGACTGGGTCCATACTGATGGCTCCCCCTCTGGTTCCAGACAGACTGGGTCCATACTGATGGCTCCCCCTCTGGTTCCAGACAGACTGGGTCCATACTGATGGGTCCTCCTCTGGTTCCAGACAGACTGGGCCCATACTGATGGCTCCTCCTCTGGGTCCATACTGATGGGTCCTCCTCTGGTCTCCAGACAGACTGGGTCCATACTGATGGGTCCTCCTCTGGTTCCATCAGACTGGACCCATACTGAGCAGTGTCTCCTTGCTCTTGGGTTAATTCTCCAGCAGTGTTAACAGAGTGACTGGGCTCTACTGCCCCCTCTGGTCTCCAGACAGACTGGGTCCATACTGATGGGTCTCCCTCTGGTCTCCAGACAGACTGGGTCCATACTGATGGGTCCTCCTCTGAGGAGCAGTGTCTCCTTGCTCTTGGGTTAATTCTCCAGCAGTGTTAACAGAGTGACTGGGCTCTACTGCCCCCTCTGGTCTCCAGACAGACTGGGCCCATACTGATGGGTCCTCCTCTGGTCTCCAGTCAGACTGGGCCCATACTGATGGGTCCTCCTCTGGTCTCCAGACAGACTGGGCCCATACTGATGGGTCCTCCTCTGGTTCCAGACAGACTGGGTCCATACTGATGGGTCCTCCTCTGGTTCCAGACAGACTGGGTCCATACTGATGGCTCCTCCTCTGGTTCCGTCAGACTGGGTCCATACTGATGGGTCTCCCTCTGGTTCCAGACAGACTGGGTCCATACTGATGGCTCCCCCTCTGGTTCCAGACAGACTGGGTCCATACTGATGGGTCCTCCTCTGGTTCCAGACAGACTGGGCCCATACTGATGGCTCCTCCTCTGGGTCCATACTGATGGGTCCTCCTCTGGTCTCCAGACAGACTGGGTCCATACTGATGGGTCCTCCTCTGGTTCCATCAGACTGGGCCCATACTGAGCAGTGTCTCCTTGCTCTTGGGTTAATTCTCCAGCAGTGTTAACAGAGTGACTGGGCTCTACTGCCCCCTCTGGTCTCCACAGGTTTATCAAGTTACTGAAAGAGGCCTTGGAGTTGATCACCAAGCGGCGGGTGTGTTCAGGGTTCTCCAGCAGGAATGTGTGACGGACACCTATGGTGTTATCCAGGCTGACCTCTAACCTCTGACTGGACCACAGACAGGGGGCGGGACCTGGGAGAGGCGGGCTGGGGCAGAGAGCCAATAACTAGGGAGAAGAGCACGAAGACTTCCTGCCTGAAGAAAATCTAAGAGAGAGGAGAGAGAAGATGGAGATAGGTTAGGACAGTGGACAGGTGTGGGTTTAGATGTATCTATAGGGGTTAGTGGTGGGGTACTAGGGTTAGTGGTAGGGTACTAGGGCTATAGGGGTTAGTGGTAGGGTACTAGGGTTAGTGGTAGGGTACTAGGGTTAGTGGTAGGGTACTAGGGCTATAGGGGTCTGTGGTAGGGTACTAGGGCTATAGGGGTTAGTGGTAGGGTACTAGGGCTATAGGGGTTAGTGGTAGGGTACTAGGGTTAGTGGTAGGGTACTAGGGTTAGCGGTAGGGTACTATGGTTAGTGGTAGGGTACTAGGGGTTAGTGGTAGGGTACTAGGGTTAGCGGTAGGATACTAGGGTTAGCGGTAGGGTACTAGGGTTAGTGGTAGGGTACTAGGGTTAGTGGTAGGGTACTAGGGTTAGCGGTAGGGTACTAGGGTTAGCGGTAGGGTACTAGGGTTATAGGGGTTAGTGGTAGGGTACTAGGGTTAGCGGTAGGGTACTAGGGCTATAGTGGTTAGTGGTAGGGTACTAGGGTTAGTGGTAGGGTACTAGGGTTAGTGGTAGGGTACTAGGGTTAGTGGTAGGGTACTAGGGTTATAGGGGTTAGTGGTAGGGTACTAGGGCTATAGGGGCTAGTGGTAGGGTACTAGGGTTAGCGGTAGGGTACTAGGGTTAGCAGTAGGGTACTAGGGCTATAGGGGTTAGTGGTAGGGTACTAGGGTTAGTGGCAGGGTACTAGGGCTATAGGGGTAAGTGGTAGGGTACTAGGGTTAGTGGTAGGGTACTAGGGTTAGCGGTAGGGTACTAGGGTTAGCGGTAGGGTACTAGGGCTATAGGGGCTAGTGGTAGGGTACTAGGGTTAGCGGTAGGGTACTAGGGCTATAGGGGCTAGTGGTAGGGTACTAGGGTTAGTGGTAGGGTACTAGGGTTATAGAGGCTAGTGGTAGGGTACTAGGGTTAGTGGTAGGGTACTAGGGTTAGTGGTAGGGTACGAGGGTTACAGGGGTTAGTGGTAGGGTACTAGGGCTATATGGGCTAGTGGTAGGGTACTAGGGTTAGTGGTAGGGTACTAGGGGTATATGGGCTAGTGGTAGGGTACTAGGGTTAGTGGTAGGGTACTAGGGCTAGTGGTAGGGTACTAGGGGTATAGGGGCTAGTGGCAGAGTACTAGGGGTATAGGGGTTAGAGGTAAGGGTACTAGGGCTATAGGGGCTAGTGGTAGGGTACTAGGGTTATAGGGGTTAGTGGTAGGGTACTAGGGTTAGCGGTAGAGTACTAGGGCTATAGGGGCTAGTGGCAGAGTACTAGGGGTATAGGGGTTAGAGGTAAGGGTACTAGGGCTATAGGGGCTATTGGTAGGGTACTAGGGTTAGCGGTAGAGTACTAGGGTTATAGGGGTTAGTGGTAGGGTATTAGGGCTATAGGGGCTAGTGGTACGGTACTAGGGGTATAGGGGCTAGTGGTAGGGTACAAGGGTTAGGTTTGTGGTAGGGAACTAGGGCTATAGGGGCTAGTGGTAGGGTACTAGGGTTATAGGGGTTAGTGGTAGGGTACTAGGGTTAGCGGTAGGGTACTAGGGCTATAGGGGCTTAGTGGTAGGGTACTAGGGTTATAGGGGTTAGTGGTAGGGTACTAGGGCTATAGGGGCTAGTGGTAGGGTACTAGGGCTATAGGGGTTAGCGGTAGGGTACTAGGGCTATAGGGGCTAGTGGTAGGGTACTAGGGTTATAGGGGTTAGTGGTAGGGTACTAGGGTTATAGGGGCTAGTGGTAGGGTACTAGGGTTATAGGGGCTAGTGGTAGGGTATTAGGGCTATAGGGGTTAGTGGTAGGGTACTAGGGTTAGCGGTAGGGTACTAGGGCTATAGGGGCTAGTGGTAGGGTACTAGGGTTATAGGGGTCTGTGGTAGGGTACTAGGGCTATAGGGGCTAGTGGTAGGGTACTAGGGTTATAGGGGTTAGTGGTAGGGTACTAGGGTTATAGGGGTTAGTGGTAGGGTACTAGGGTTAGCGGTAGGGTATTAGGGCTATAGGGGCTAGTGGTAGGGTACTAGGGTTATAGGGGTTAGTGGTAGGGTACTAGGGCTATAGGGGCTAGTGGTAGGGTACTAGGGTTATAGGGGTTAGTGGTATGGTACTAGGGTTAGCGGTAGGGTATTAGGGCTATAGGGGCTAGTGGTAGGGTACTAGGGCTATAGGGGCTAGTGGTAGGGTACTAGGGCTATAGGGGCTAGTGGTAGGGTACAAGGGTTAGGTTAGTGGTAGGGTACTAGGGCTATAGGGGCTAGTGGTAGGGTACTAGGGTTAGCGGTAGGGTACTAGGGCTATAGGGGCTAGTGGTAGGGTACTAGGGCTATAGGGGCTAGTGGTAGGGTACTAGGGTTATAGGGGCTAGTGGTCACACCTCTGCAGTCTGTTAACCAGCTGTGTGACCAGGGAGTCAGAGATCCCAGGGTAGGCCTCCTCAGCTAGGAGAATAGCTTCTCTCAGTTCATCTAGAGCCATGGGGTTCCCATTCACTGCCTCCTGGCGCTGCTTCAACTGGAGGACAGAGAGAAGGGAACAGTAGGGTTAGGAGGGAGGACAGAGAGAAGGGAACAACAGGGTTAGGAGGGAGGACAGAGAGAAGGGAACACAACAGGGTTAGGAGGGAGGACAGAGAGAAGGGAACAACAGGGTTAGGAGGGAGGACAGAGAGAAGGGAACAACAGGGTTAGGATGGAGGACAGAGAGAAGGGAACAACAGGGTTAGGAGGGAGGACGGAGAGAAGGGAACAACAGGGTTAGGAGGGAGGACAGAGAGAAGGGAACAGTAGGGTTAGGAGGGAGGACAGAGAGAAGGGAACAGTAGGGTTAGGAGGGAGGACAGAGAGAAGGGAACAGTAGGGTTAGGAGGGAGGACAGAGAGAAGAGAACAACAGGGTTAGGAGGGAGGACAGAGAGAAGGGAACAACAGGGTTAGGAGGGAGGAAAGAGGGAAGGGAACAACAGGGTTAGGAGGGAGGACAGAGAGAAGGGAACAGGGTTAGGAGGGAGGAAAGAGGGAAGGGAACACAACAGGGTTAGGAGGGAGGAAAGAGAGAAGGGAACACAACAGGGTTAGGAGGGAGGACAGAGAGAAGGGAACAACAGGGTTAGGAGGGAGGACAGAGAGAAGGGGACAACAGGGTTAGGAGGGAGGACAGAGAGAAGGGAACACAACAGGGTTAGTAGGGAGGACAGAGAGAAGGGAACAACAGGGTTAGGAGGGAGGAAAGAGGGAAGGGAACAACAGGGTTAGGAGGGAGGACAGAGAGAAGGGAACAACAGGGTTAGGAGGGAGGACAGAGAGAAGGGAACACAACAGGGTTAGGAGGGAGGACAGAGAGAAGGGAACAACAGGGTTAGGAGGGAGGACAGAGAGAAGGGAACAACAGGGTTAGGAGGGAGGACAGAGAGAAGGGAACAGTAGGGTTAGGAGGGAGGACAGAGAGAAGGGAACAACAGGGTTAGGAGGGAGGACAGAGAGAAGGGAACAGTAGGGTTAGGAGGGAGGACAGAGAGAAGGGAACAACAGGGTTAGGAGGGAGGAAAGAGGGAAGGGAACAACAGGGTTAGGAGGGAGGACGGAGAGAAGGGAACAACAGGGTTAGGAGGGAGGACGGAGAGAAGGGAACAACAGGGTTAGGAGGGAGGACAGAGAGAAGGGAACAACAGGGTTAGGAGGGAGGACAGAGAGAAGGGAACAGTAGGGTTAGGAGGGAGGACAGAGAGAAGGGAACAACAGGGTTAGGAGGGAGGAAAGAGGGAAGGGAACACAACAGGGTTAGGAGGGAGGACAGAGAGAAGGGAACACAACAGGGTTAGGAGGGAGGACAGAGAGAAGGGAACAACAGGGTTAGGAGGGAGGACAGAGAGAAGGGAACAACAGGGTTAGGAGGGAGGAAAGAGGGAAGGGAACAACAGGGTTAGGAGGGAGGACAGAGAGAAGGGAACAACAGGGTTAGGAGGGAGGACAGAGAGAAGGGAACACAACAGGGTTAGGAGGGAGGACAGAGAGAAGGGAACAACAGGGTTAGGAGGGAGGACAGAGAGAAGGGAACAGTAGGGTTAGGAGGGAGGACAGAGAGAAGGGAACAACAGGGTTAGGAGGGAGGAAAGAGGGAAGGGAACAACAGGGTTAGGAGGGAGGACAGAGAGAAGGGAACACAACAGGGTTAGGAGGGAGGACAGAGAGAAGGGAACAACAGGGTTAGGAGGGAGGACAGAGAGAAGGGAACAACAGGGTTAGGAGGGAGGACAGATAGAAGGGAACACAACAGGGTTAGGAGGGAGGACAGAGAGAAGGGAACAACAGGGTTAGGAGGGAGGACAGAGAGAAGGGAACAACAGGGTTAGGAGGGAGGACAGAGAGAAGGGAACAACAGGGTTAGGAGGGAGGACAGAGAGAAGGGAACAGCAGGGTTAGGAGGGAGGACAGAGAGAAGGGAACACAACAGGGTTAGGAGGGAGGACAGAGAGAAGGGAACAACAGGGTTAGGAGGGAGGACAGAGAGAAGGGAACAACAGGGTTAGGAGGGAGGACAGAGAGAAGGGAACACAACAGGGTTAGGAGGGAGGACAGAGAGAAGGGAACACAACAGGGTTAGGAGGGAGGACAGAGAGAAGGGAACAACAGGGTTAGGAGGGAGGACAGAGAGAAGGGAACACAGCAGGGTTACGAGGGAGGACAGAGAGAAGGGAACACAACAGGGTTAGGAGGGAGGACAGAGAGACGGGAACAGCAGGGTTAGGAGGTAGGACAGAGAGAAGGGAACAACAGGGTTAGGAGGGAGGACAGAGAGAAGGGAACAACAGGGTTAGGAGGGAACAACAGGGTTAGGAGGGAGGACAGAGAGAAGGGAACAACAGGGTTAGGAGGGAGGACAGAGCGAAGGGAACACAACAGGGTTAGGAGGGAGGACAGAGAGAAGGGAACAACAGGGTTAGGAGGGAGGACAGAGAGAAGGGAACACAACAGGGTTAGGAGGGAGGACAGAGAGAAGGGAACAACAGGGTTAGGAGGGAGGACAGAGAGAAGGGAACAACAGGGTTAGGAGGGAGGACAGAGAGAAGGGAACACAACAGGGTTAGGAGGGAGGACAGAGAGAAGGGAACAACAGGGTTAGGAGGGAGGACAGAGAGAAGGGAACACAACAGGGTTAGGAGGAGGACAGAGAGAAGGGAAACAACAGGGTTAGGAGGGAGGACAGAGAGAAGGGAACAACAGGGTTAGGAGGGAGGACAGAGAGAAGGGAACAACAGGGTTAGGAGGGAGGACAGAGAGAAGGGGAACAACAGGGTTAGGAGGGAGGACAGAGAGAAGGGAACAACAGGGTTAGGAGGGAGGACAGAGAGAAGTGAACAACAGGGTTAGGAGGGAGGACAGAGAGAAGGGAACAACAGGGTTAGGAGGAGGACAGAGAGAAGGGAACAGCAGGGTTAGGAGGGAGGACAGAGAGAAGGGAACAACAGGGTTAGGAGGGAGGACAGAGAGAAGGGAACAACAGGGTTAGGAGGGAGGACAGAGAGAAGGGAACAGCAGGGTTAGGAGGGAGGACAGAGAGAAGGGAACAACAGGGTTAGGAGGGAGGACAGAGAGAAGGGAACAACAGGGTTAGGAGGCAGGACAGAGAGAAGGGAACAACAGAGTTAGGAGGGAGGACAGAGAGAAGGGAACACAACAGGGTTAGGAGGGAGGACAGAGAGAAGGGAACAACAGGGTTAGGAGGGAGGACAGAGAGAAGGGAACAACAGGGTTAGGAGGGAGGACAGAGAGAAGGGAAACAACAGGGTTAGGAGGGAGGACAGAGAGAAGGAACACAACAGGGTTAGGAGGGAGGACAGAGAGAAGGGAACAACAGGGTTAGGAGGGAGGACAGAGAGAAGGGAACACAACAGGGTTAGGAGGGAGGACAGAGAGAAGGGAACAACAGGGTTAGGAGGGAGGACAGAGAGAAGGGAACAACAGGGTTAGGAGGGAGGACAGAGAGAAGGGAACAACAGGGTTAGGAGGGAGGACAGAGAGAAGGGAACAACAGGGTTAGGAGGGAGGACAGAGAGAAGGGAACAACAGGGTTAGGAGGGAGGACAGAGAGAAGGGAACAACAGGGTTAGGAGGGAGGACAGAGAGAGGGAACAACAGGGTTAGGAGGAGGACAGAGAGGAACAACAGGGTTAGGAGGGAGGACAGAGAAGAGAAGGGAACAACAGGGTTAGGGGGAGGACAGAGAGAAGGGAACAACAGGGTTAGGAGGGAGGACAGAGAGAAGGGAAACAACAGGGTTAGGAGGGAGGACAGAGAGAAGGGAACAACAGGGTTAGGAGGGAGGACAGAGAGAAGGGAACAACAGGGTTAGGAGGGAGGACAGAGAGAAGGGAACAACAGGGTTAGGAGGGAGGACAGAGAGAAGGGAAACAACAGGGTTAGGAGGGAGGACAGAGAGAAGGGAACAACAGGGTTAGGAGGGAGGACAGAGAGAAGGGAACAACAGGGTTAGGAGGGAGGACAGAGAGAAGGGAACAACAGGGTTAGGAGGGAGGACAGAGAAGGGAACAACAGGGTTAGGAGGGAGGACAGAGAGAAGGGGAACAACAGGGTTAGGAGGGAGGACAGAGAGAGGGAACACAACAGGGTTAGGAGGGAGGACAGAGAGAAGGGAACACAACAGGGTTAGGAGGGAGGACAGAGAGAAGGGAACAACAGGGTTAGGAGGGAGGACAGAGAGAAGGGAACACAACAGGGTTAGGAGGGAGGACAGAGAGAAGGGAACACAACAGGGTTAGGAGGGAGGACAGAGAGAAGGAACAACAGGGTTAGGAGGGAGGACAGAGAGAAGGGAACAACAGGGTTAGGAGGGAGGACAGAGAGAAGGGAACAACAGGGTTAGGAGGGAGGACAGAGAGAAGGGAACAACAGGGTTAGGAGGGAGGACAGAGAGAAGGGAACAACAGGGTTAGGAGGGGAGGACAGAGAGAAGGGAACAACAGGGTTAGGGGGAGGACAGGAGGAACAGAGAGGACAGAGAGAAGGGAACAACAGGGTTAGGAGGGAGGACAGAGAGAAGGGAACAACAGGGTTAGGAGGGAGGACAGAGAGAAGGGAACAACAGGGTTAGGAGGGAGGACAGAGAGAAGGGAACAACAGGGTTAGGAGGGAGGACAGAGAGAAGGGAACACAACAGGGTTAGGAGGGAGGACAGAGAGAAGGGAACAACAGGGTTAGGAGGGAGGACAGAGAGAAGGGAACAACAGGGTTAGGAGGGAGGACAGAGAGAAGGGAACAACAGGGTTAGGAGGGAGGACAGAGAGAAGGGAACACAACAGGGTTAGGAGGGAGGACAGAGAGAAGGGAACAACAGGGTTAGGAGGGAGGACAGAGAGAAGGGAACAACAGGGTTAGGAGGGAGGACAGAGAGAAGGGAACAACAGGGTTAGGAGGGAGGACAGAGAGAAGGGACACAACAGGGTTAGGAGGGAGGACAGAGAGAAGGGAACACAACAGGGTTAGGAGGGAGGACAGAGAGAAGGGAACAACAGGGTTAGGAGGGAGGACAGAGAGAAGGGAACAACAGGGTTAGGAGGGAGGACAGAGAGAAGGGAACAACAGGGTTAGGAGGAGGACAGAGAGAAGGGAACAACAGGGTTAGGAGGGAGGACAGAGAGAAGGGAACACAACAGGGTTAGGAGGAGGACAGAGAGAAGGGAACAACAGGGTTAGGAGGGAGGACAGAGAGAAGGGAACAACAGGGTTAGGAGGGAGGACAGAGAGAAGGGAACACAACAGGGTTAGGAGGGAGGACAGAGAGAAGGGAACACAACAGGGTTAGGAGGGAGGACAGAGAGAAGGGAACAACAGGGTTAGGAGGGAGGACAGAGAGAAGGGAACAACAGGGTTAGGAGGGAGGACAGAGAGAAGGGACACAACAGGGTTAGGAGGGAGGACAGAGAGAAGGGAACAACAGGGTTAGGAGGGAGGACAGAGAGAAGGGAACAACAGGGTTAGGAGGGAGGACAGAGAGAAGGGAACAACAGGGTTAGGAGGGAGGACAGAGAGAAGGGAACACAACAGGGTTAGGAGGGAGGACAGAGAGAAGGGAACAACAGGGTTAGGAGGCAGGACAGAGAGAAGGGAACAACAGAGTTAGGAGGGAGGACAGAGAGAAGGGAACACAACAGGGTTAGGAGGGAGGACAGAGAGAAGGGAACAACAGGGTTAGGAGGGAGGACAGAGAGAAGGGAACAACAGGGTTAGGAGGGAGGACAGAGAGAAGGCAACACAACAGGGTTAGGAGGGAGGACAGAGAGAAGGGAACAACAGGGTTAGGAGGGAGGACAGAGAGAAGGGAACAACAGGGTTAGGAGGGAGGACAGAGAGAAGGGAACACAACAGGGTTAGGAGGGAGGACAGAGAGAAGGGAACAACAGGGTTAGGAGGGAGGACAGAGAGAAGGGAACACAACAGGGTTAGGAGGGAGGACAGAGAGAAGGGAACACAACAGGGTTAGGAGGGAGGACAGAGAGAAGGGAACAACAGGGTTAGGAGGGAGGACAGAGAGAAGGGAACAACAGGGTTAGGAGAGAGGACAGAGAGAAGGGAACAGCAGGGTTAGGAGGGAGGACAGAGAGAAGGGAACAACAGGGTTAGGAGGGAGGACAGAGAGAAGGGAACAACAGGGTTAGGGGGGAGGACAGAGAGAAGGGAACAGGAGAGTTGGGAGGGAGGACAGAGAGAAGGGAACAACAGGGTTAGGAGGGAGGACAGAGAGAAGGGAACAACAGGGTTAGGAGGCAGGACAGAGAGAAGGGAACAACAGAGTTAGGAGGGAGGACAGAGAGAAGGGAACACAACAGGGTTAGGAGGGAGGACAGAGAGAAGGGAACAACAGGGTTAGGAGGGAGGACAGAGAGAAGGGAACAACAGGGTTAGGAGGGAGGACAGAGAGAAGGGAACAACAGGGTTAGGAGGGAGGACAGAGAGAAGGGAACACAACAGGGTTAGGAGGGAGGACAGAGAGAAGGGAACAACAGGGTTAGGAGGAGGACAGAGAGAAGGGAACAACAGGGTTAGGAGGGAGGACAGAGAGAAGGAACACAACAGGGTTAGGAGGGAGGACAGAGAGAAGGGAACACAACAGGGTTAGGAGGGAGGACAGAGAAGGGAACAACAGGGTTAGGAGGGAGGACAGAGAGAAGGGAACAACAGGGTTAGGAGGAGGACAGAGAGAAGGGAACACAACAGGGTTAGGAGGGAGGACAGAGAGAAGGGAACAACAGGGTTAGGACCAGGACAGAGAGAAGGGAACAACAGGGTTAGGAGGGAGGACAGAGAGAAGGGAACACAACAGGGTTGGGGAGGAGGACAGAGAGAAGGGAACAACAGGGTTAGGAGGGAGGACAGAGAGAAGGGAACAACAGGGTTAGGAGGGAGGACAGAGAGAAGGCAACACAACAGGGTTAGGAGGGAGGACAGAGAGAAGGGAACAACAGGGTTAGGAGGGAGGACAGAGAGAAGGGAACAACAGGGTTAGGAGGGAGGACAGAGAGAAGGGAACACAACAGGGTTAGGAGGGAGGACAGAGAGAAGGGAACAACAGGGTTAGGAGGGAGGACAGAGAGAAGGGAACACAACAGGGTTAGGAGGGAGGACAGAGAGAAGGGAACACAACAGGGTTAGGAGGGAGGTCAGAGAGAAGGGAACAACAGGGTTAGGAGGGAGGACAGAGAGAAGGGAACAACAGGGTTAGGGTCTGTCTGAGGACAGAGAGAAGGGAACATGGCAGGGTTAGGGAGGAGGACAGAGAGAAGGGAACAACAGGGTTAGGAGGGAGGACAGAGAGAAGGGAACAACAGGGTTAGGGGGAGGACAGAGATGGAACAGGAGGTTGGGAGGGAGGACAGAGAGAAGGGAACAACAGGGTTAGGAGGGAGGACAGAGAGAAGGGAACAACAGGGTTAGGAGTCAGGACTGAACCAGAGGGTTAGGTTGGGGAGGACAGAGTTGGTCTGGGAACACAACAGGGTTAGGAGGGAGGACAGAGAGAAGGGAACAACAGGGTTAGGAGGGAGGACAGAGAGAAGGGAACAACAGGGTTAGGAGGGAGGACAGAGAGAAGGGAACAACAGGGTTAGGAGGGAGGACAGAGAGAAGGGTTGGGTTGGTCTGTCTCATGGCCGAGGGTTGGGTTGGTCTGTCTCATGGCCGAGGGGTTGGGTTGGTCTGTCTGACCATGGCCGGGGGTTGGGTTGGTCTGTCTGACCATGGCCGGGGTTTGGGTTGGTCTGTCTGACCATGGCAGGGGGTTGGGTTGGTCTGTCTAAACATGGCCGGGGGTTGGGTTGGTCTGTCTCATGGCCGGGGGTTGGGTTGGTCTGTCTGACCATGGCCGGGGGTTGGGTTGGTCTGTCTGACCATGGCCGAGGGTTGGGTTGGTCTGTCTGACCATGGCCGAGGGTTGGGTTGGTCTGTCTGACCATGGCCGAGGGTTGGGTTGGTCTGTCTGACCATGGCCGAGGGTTGGGTTGGTCTGTCTGACCATGGCCGAGGGTTGGGTTGGTCTGTCTGATGGCCGGGGGTTAGGTTGGTCTGTCTGATGGCCGGGGGTTGGGTTGGTCTGTCTGACCATGGCAGGGGGTTGGGTTGGTCTGTCTGACCATGGCCGAGGGTTGGGTTGGTCTGTCTGACCATGGCCGAGGGTTGGGTTGGTCTGTCTGATGGCCGGGGTTGGGTTGGTCTGTCTGATGGCCGGGGTTGGGTTGGTCTGTCTGACCATGGCAGGGGTTGGGTTGGTCTGTCTGACCATGGCCGAGGGTTGGGTTGGTCTGTCTGACCATGGCCGGGGTTGGGTTGGTCTGTCTGACCATGGCCGGGGGTTGGGTTGGTCTGTCTGACCATGGCCGGGGTTGGGTTGGTCTGTCTGACCATGGCCGGGGGTTGGGTTGGTCTGTCTGACCATGGCCGGGGGTTGGGTTGGTCTGTCTGACCATGGCCGAGGGGTTGGGTTGGTCTGTCTGACCATGGCCGAGGGGTTGGGTTGGTCTGTCTGACCATGGCCGGGGGTTGGGTTGGTCTGTCTGACCATGGCCGGGGGTTGGGTTGGTCTGTCTGACCATGGCCGGGGGTTGGGTTGGTCTGTCTCATGGCCGGGGGTTGGGTTGGTCTGTCAGACCATGGCCGGGGGTTGGGTTGGTCTGTCTCATGGACAAGGGGTTGGGTTGGTCTGTCTGACCATGGCCGGGGGTTGGGTTGGTCTGTCTGACCATGGCCAGGGGTTGGGTTGGTCTGTCTGACCATGGCCGGGGGTTGGTTTGGTCTGTCTGACCATGGCCGAGGGGTTGGGTTGGTCTGTCTGACCATGGCCGGGGGTTGGTTTGGTCTGTCTGACCATGGCCGGGGGTTGGGTTGGTCTGTCTCATGGACAAGGGGTTGGGTTGGTCTGTCTGACCATGGCCGGGGGTTGGGTTGGTCTGTCTGACCATGGCCAGGGGTTGGGTTGGTCTGTCTGACCATGGCCGGGGGTTGGTTTGGTCTGTCTGACCATGGCCGAGGGGTTGGGTTGGTCTGTCTGACCATGGCGGGGGTTGGTTTGGTCTGTCTGACCATAGCCGGGGTTGGGTTGGTCTGTCTGACCATGGCCGAGGGGTTGGGTTGGTCTGTCTGACCATGGCCGGGGGTTGGGTTGGTCTGTCTGACCATGGCAGGGGGTTGGGTTGGTCTGTCTGACCATGGCAGAGGGTTGGGTTGGTCTGTCTGACCATGGCCGGGGTTGGGTTGGTCTGTCTGACCATGGCCGGGGTTGGGTTGGTCTGTCTGACCATGGCCGAGGGGTTGGGTTGGTCTGTCTGCGCTATGACAGGGGTTGGGTTGATCTGTCTCATGGCCGGGGTTGGGTTGGCCGAGGGTTGGGTTGGTCTGTCTCATGGCCGGGGGGTTGGGTTGGTCTGTCTGACCATGGCCGGGGTTGGGTTGGTCTGTCTGACCATGGCGGGGGTTGGGTTGGTCTGTCTGACCATGGCCGGGGGTTGGGTTGGTCTGTCTGACCATGGCCGGGGTTGGGTTGGTCTGTCTGACCATGGCCGGGGTTGGGTTGGTCTGTCTCATGGCAGGGGGGTTGGGTTGGTCTGTCTGACCATGGCCGGGGTTGGGTTGGTCTGTCTGACCATGCCCGGGGTTGGGTTGGTCTGTCTGACCATGGCCGGGGGTTGGGTTGGTCTGTCTGACCATGGCCGGGGTTGGGTTGGTCTGTCTGACCATGGCCGAGGGGGTTGGGTTGGTCTGTCTGACCATGGCCGGGGTTGGGTTGGTCTGTCTGACCATGGCCAGGGGGTTGGGTTGGTCTGTCTGACCATGGCTGGGGGTTGGGTTGGTCTGTCTGACCATGGCCGGGGTTGGGTTGGTCTGTCTTACCATGGCCGGGGTTGGGTTGGTCTGTCTGACCATGGCCAGGGGGTTGGGTTGGTCTGTCTGACCATGGCCGGGGGTTGGGTTGGTCTGTCTGCGCTATGACAGGGGGTTGGGTTGGTCTGTCTCATGGCCGGGGGGTTGGGTTGGCCGAGGGTTGGGTTGGTCTGTCTCATGGCCGGGGGTTGGGTTGGTCTGTCTGACCATGGCCGGGGGTTGGGTTGGTCTGTCTGACCATGGCCGGGGGTTGGGTTGGTCTGTCTGACCATGGCCGGGGTTGGGTTGGTCTGTCTGACCATGGCCGGGGTTGGGTTGGTCTGTCTGACCATGGCCGGGGTATGGGTTGGTCTGTCTGACCATGGCCGGGGGTTGGGTTGGTCTGTCTCATGGCCGGGGGTTGGGTTGGTCTGTCTGACCATGGCGGGGGTTGGGTTGGTCTGTCTGACCATGCCCGGGGTTGGGTTGGTCTGTCTGACCATGGCGGGGGTTGGGTTGGTCTGTCTGACCATGGCCGGGGTTGGGTTGGTCTGTCTGACCATGGCCGGGGGTTGGGTTGGTCTGTCTGACCATGGCCGGGGGTTGGGTTGGTCTGTCTGACCATGGCCAGGGGTTGGGTTGGTCTGTCTGACCATGGCTGGGGGTTGGGTTGGTCTGTCTGACCATGGCCGGGGTTGGGTTGGTCTGTCTTACCATGGCCGGGGTTGGGTTGGTCTGTCTGACCATGGCCAGGGGGTTGGGTTGGTCTGTCTGACCATGGCCAGGGGGGTTGGGTTGGTCTGTCTGACCATGGCCGGGGTTGGGTTGGTCTGTCAGACCATGGCCGGGGTTGGGTTGGTCTGTCTCATGGCCGGGGGTTGGGTTGGTCTGTCTGACCATGGCCGGGGTTGGGTTGGTCTGTCTGACCATGGCCGGGGGTTGGGTTGGTCTGTCTGACCATGGCCGGGGGTTGGGTTGGTCTGTCTGACCATGGCCGGGGTTGGGTTGGTCTGTCTGACCATGGCGGGGGTTGGGTTGGTCTGTCTGACCATGGCAGGGGGTTGGGTTGGTCTGTCTGACCATGGCAGGGGTTGGGTTGGTCTGTCTGACCATGGCCGGGGTTGGGTTGGTCTGTCTGACCATGGCCGGGGTTGGGTTGGTCTGTCTGACCATGGCCGGGGGGTTGGGTTGGTCTGTCTGACCATGGCCGGGGTTGGGTTGGTCTGTCTGACCATGGCCGGGGGTTGGGTTGGTCTGTCTGACCATGGCCGGGGGTTGGTCTGTCTGGTTGGGTTGGTCTGTCTGACCATGGCCGGGGGTTGGGTTGGTCTGTCTGACCATGGCCAGGGGTTGGGGGGTTGGGTTGGTCTGTCTGACCATGGCCAGGGGTTGGGTTGGTCTGTCTGACCATGGCCGGGGTTGGGTTGGTCTGTCTGACCCGGGGTTGGGTTGGTCTGTCTGACCATGGCCGGGGTTGGGTTGGTCTGTCTGACCATGGCCGGGGGGTTGGGTTGGTCTGTCTGACCATGGCCGGGGGGTTGGGTTGGTCTGGTGGCGGGGGTTGGTCTGTCTGTCTCATGGCCGGGGGTTGGGTTGGTCTGTCTGACCATGGCCGGGGGTTGGGTTGGTCTGTCTGACCATGGCCAGGGGTTGGGTTGGTCTGTCTGACCATGGCCGGGGTTGGGTTGGTCTGTCTGACCATGGCCGAGGGGTTGGGTTGGTCTGTCTGCGCTATGACAGGGGTTGGGTTGGTCTGTCTCATGGCCGGGGGTTGGGTTGGCCGAGGGTTTCTGGTCTGTCTCATGGCCGGGGGTTGGGTTGGTCTGTCTGACCATGGCCGGGGGTTGGTTTGGTCTGTCTGACCATAGCCGGGGGTTGGGTTGGTCTGTCTCATGGCCGAGGGGTTGGGTTGGTCTGTCTGACCATGGCCGGGGGTTGGGTTGGTCTGTCTGACCATGGCAGGGGGTTGGGTTGGTCTGTCTGACCATGGCCGAGGGTTGGGTTGGTCTGTCTGACCATGGCCGGGGGTTGGGTTGGTCTGTCTGACCATGGCCGGGGGGGTTGGGTTGGTCTGTCTGACCATGGCCGAGGGGTTGGGTTGGTCTGTCTGCGCTATGACAGGGGTTGGGTTGGTCTGTCTCATGGCCGGGGGTTGGGTTGGTCTGTCTCATGGCCGAGGGGTTGGGTTGGTCTGTCTGACCATGGCGGGGGGGTTGGTCTGTCTGGTCTGTCTGACCATGGCCAGGGGTTGGGTTGGTCTGTCTGACCATGGCCGGGGTTGGGTTGGTCTGTCTGACCATGGCCGGGGGTTGGGTTGGTCTGTCTGACCATGGCCAGGGGTTGGGTTGGTCTGTCTGACCATGGCGGGGGTTGGTTTGGTCTGTCTGACCATGGCCGGGGTTGGGTTGGTCTGTCTGACCATGGCCGGGGTTGGGTTGGTCTGTCTGACCATGGCCGGGGGTTGGGTTGGTCTGTCTGACCATGGCCGGGGGTTGGGTTGGTCTGTCTGACCATGGCCAGGGGTTGGGTTGGTCTGTCTGACCATGGCTGGGGGTTGGGTTGGTCTGTCTGACCATGGCCGGGGGTTGGGTTGGTCTGTCTGACCATGGCCGGGGTTGGGTTGGTCTGTCTGACCATGGCCGGGGGTTGGGTTGGTCTGTCTGACCATGGCCGGGGGTTGGGTTGGTCTGTCTGACCATGGCCGGGGTTGGGTTGGTCTGTCAGACCATGGCCGGGGTTGGGTTGGTCTGTCTGACCATGGCCGGGGGTTGGGTTGGTCTGTCTGACCATGGCCGGGGGTTGGGTTGGTCTGTCTCATGGCCGAGGGTTGGGTTGGTCTGTCTGACCATGGCCGGGGGTTGGGTTGGTCTGTCTGACCATGGCCGGGGGTTGGGTTGGTCTGTCTGACCATGGCCGGGGGTTGGGTTGGTCTGTCTCATGGCCGAGGGGTTGGGTTGGTCTGTCTGACCATGGCCGGGGTTGGGTTGGTCTGTCTGACCATGGCCGGGGTTGGGTTGGTCTGTCTGACCATGGCCGGGGTTGGTTTGGTCTGTCTGACCATCTGACCATGGCGGGAGGGGTTGGGTTGGTCTGTCTGACCATGGCCGGGGTTGGTTTGGTCTGTCTGACCATGGCCGGGGTTGGGTTGGTCTGTCTCATGGCCGAGGGGTTGGGTTGGTCTGTCTGACCATGGCCGGGGTTGGGTTGGTCTGTCTGACCATGGCAGGGGGTTGGGTTGGTCTGTCTGACCATGGCCGGGGTTGGGTTGGTCTGTCTGACCATGGCCGGGGGTTGGGTTGGTCTGTCTGACCATGGCCGGGGGTTGGGTTGGTCTGTCTGACCATGGCCGAGGGGTTGGGTTGGTCTGTCTGCGCTATGACATGGGGGTTGGGTTGGTCTGTCTCATGGCCGGGGGGTTGGGTTGGCCTGAGGGTTGGGTTGGTCTGTCTCATGGCCGGGGGTTGGGTTGGTCTGTCTGACCATGGTCTGTCTGACCATGGCAGGGGTTGGGTTGGTCTGTCTGACCATGGCCGGGGTTGGGTTGGTCTGTCTGACCATGGCCGGGGTTGGGTTGGTCTGTCTGACCATGGTCGGGGGTTGGGTTGGTCTGTCTGACCATGGCCGGGGGTTGGGTTGGTCTGTCTGACCATGGCCGGGGGTTGGGTTGGTCTGTCTGACCATGGCCGGGGGTTGGGTTGGTCTGTCTGACCATGGCCGGGGGTTGGGTTGGTCTGTCTGACCATGGCCGGGGGTTGGGTTGGTCTGTCTGCGCTATGACAGGGGGTTGGGTTGGTCTGTCTGGCCATGGCGGGGTTGGGTTGGTCTGTCTCATGGCCGGGGGGTTGGGTTGGTCTGTCTGACCATGGCCGGGGGTTGGGTTGGTCTGTCTGACCATGCCCGGGGTTGGGTTGGTCTGTCTGACCATGGCCGGGGTTGGGTTGGTCTGTCTGACCATGGCCGGGGTTGGGTTGGTCTGTCTGACCATGGCCGGGGTTGGGTTGGTCTGTCTGACCATGGCCGGGGTTGGGTTGGTCTGTCTGACCATGGCCAGGGGGTTGGGTTGGTCTGTCTGACCATGGCTGGGGTTGGGTTGGTCTGTCTGACCATGGCCGGGGTTGGGTTGGTCTGTCTTACCATGGCCGGGGTTGGGTTGGTCTGTCTGACCATGGCCAGGGGGTTGGGTTGGTCTGTCTGACCATGGCGGGGGTTGGGTTGGTCTGTCTGACCATGGCCGGGGTTGGGTTGGTCTGTCAGACCATGGCCGGGGGTTGGGTTGGTCTGTCTCATGGCCGGGGTTGGGTTGGTCTGTCTGACCATGGCCGGGGGTTGGGTTGGTCTGTCTCATGGCCGAGGGTTGGGTTGGTCTGTCTGACCATGGCCGGGGTTGGGTTGGTCTGTCTGACCATGGCCGGGGTTGGGTTGGTCTGTCTGACCATGGCCGGGGGTTGGGTTGGTCTGTCTGACCATGGCCGGGGGTTGGGTTGGTCTGTCTGACCATGGCAGGGGGTTGGGTTGGTCTGTCTGACCATGGCCGGGGTTGGGTTGGTCTGTCTGACCATGGCCGGGGTTGGGTTGGTCTGTCTGACCATGGCCGGGGTTGGGTTGGTCTGTCTGACCATGGCCGGGGTTGGGTTGGTCTGTCTGACCATGGCCGGGGTTGGGTTGGTCTGTCTGACCATGGCCGGGGTTGGGTTGGTCTGTCTGACCATGGCCGGGGGGGTTGGGTTGGTCTGTCTGTCTCATGGCCGGGGTTGGGTTGGTCTGTCTGACCATGGCCGGGGGTTGGGTTGGTCTGTCTGACCATGGCCAGGGGTTGGGTTGGGTCTGTCTGACCATGGCCGGGGTTGGGTTGGTCTGTCTGACCATGGCCGGGGTTGGGTTGGTCTGTCTGACCATGGCCGGGGGTTGGGTTGGTCTGTCTGACCATGGCCGGGGGTTGGGTTGGTCTGTCTGACCATGGCCGGGGTTGGGTTGGTCTGTCTGTCTCATGGACGGGGTTGGGTTGGTCTGTCTGACCATGGCCGGGGGTTGGGTTGGTCTGTCTGACCATGGCCAGGGGTTGGGTTGGGTCTGTCTGACCATGGCCGGGGTTGGGTTGGTCTGTCTGACCATGGCCGAGGGGTTGGGTTGGTCTGTCTGCGCTATGACAGGGGTTGGGTTGGTCTGTCTCATGGCCGGGGGTTGGGTTGGCCGAGGGTTGGGTTGGTCTGTCTCATGGCCGGGGGTTGGGTTGGTCTGTCTGACCATGGCCGGGGTTGGTTTGGTCTGTCTGACCATAGCCGGGGTTGGGTTGGTCTGTCTCATGGCCGAGGGGTTGGGTTGGTCTGTCTGACCATGGCCGGGGTTGGGTTGGTCTGTCTGACCATGGCAGGGGTTGGGTTGGTCTGTCTGACCATGGCCGAGGGTTGGGTTGGTCTGTCTGACCATGGCCGGGGTTGGGTTGGTCTGTCTGACCATGGCCGGGGTTGGGTTGGTCTGTCTGACCATGGCCGAGGGGTTGGGTTGGTCTGTCTGCGCTATGACAGGGGTTGGGTTGGTCTGTCTCATGGCCGGGGGGTTGGGTTGGCCGAGGGTTGGGTTGGTCTGTCTCATGGCCGGGGGGTTGGGTTGGTCTGTCTGACCATGGCCGGGGTTGGGTTGGTCTGTCTGACCATGCCCGGGGTTGGGTTGGTCTGTCTGACCATGGCCGGGGTTGGGTTGGTCTGTCTGACCATGGCCGGGGGTTGGGTTGGTCTGTCTGACCATGGCCGGGGGGTTGGGTTGGTCTGTCTGACCATGGCCGGGGTTGGGTTGGTCTGTCTGACCATGGCCGGGGGTTGGGTTGGTTTGTCTCATGGCCGGGGGTTGGGTTGGTCTGTCTGACCATGGCCGGGGTTGGGTTGGTCTGTCTGACCATGCCCGGGGTTGGGTTGGTCTGTCTGACCATGGCCAGGGGTTGGGTTGGTCTGTCTGACCATGGCCGGGGTTGGGTTGGTCTGTCTCATGGCTGAGGGTTGGGTTGGTCTGTCTGACCATGGCCAGGGGGTTGGGTTGGTCTGTCTGACCATGGCCGGGGTTGGGTTGGTCTGTCTCATGGCCGGGGTTGGGTTGGTCTGTCTGACCATTGCCGGGGTTGGGTTGGTCTGTCTGACCATGGCCGGGGTTGGGTTGGTCTGTCTGACCATGGCCGGGGTTGGGTTGGTCTGTCTGACCATGGCGGGGTTGGGTTGGTCTGTCTGACCATGGCCGGGGTTGGGTTGGTCTGTCTGACCATGGCAGGGGGTTGGGTTGGTCTGTCTGACCATGGCAGGGGGTTGGGTTGGTCTGTCTGACCATGGCCGGGGTTGGGTTGGTCTGTCTGACCATGGCCGGGGTTGGGTTGGTCTGTCTGACCATGGCCGGGGTTGGGTTGGTCTGTCTGACCATGGCCGGGGGTTGGGTTGGTCTGTCTGACCATGGCCGGGGTTGGGTTGGTCTGTCTGACCATGGCCGGGGGTTGGGTTGCTCTGTCTGACCATGGCCGGGGGTTGGGTTGGTCTGTCTGTCTCATGGCCGGGGGTTGGGTTGGTCTGTCTGACCATGGCCGGGGGGTTGGGTTGGTCTGTCTGACCATGGCCAGGGGTTGGGTTGGGTCTGTCTGACCATGGCCGGGGGTTGGGTTGGGTCTGTCTGACCATGGCCGGGGGTTGGGTTGGTCTGTCTCATGGCCGGGGGTTGGGTTGGTCTGTCTGTCTGTGCTATGACAGGGGGGGGGGCTTCTTACTTCGGCCAGAGAAGGAGAGATGATGGTGGAAAACAGCCTCCCTGAAATGTCTCCACTCTCCACTTCCTGTCCCTCTCCCCCGTTCTGCAGTTTCTTAGGATCCTTCTCTCTGATGGTGAAGATCCAGTCATCACTCCCAAAGTTGTTCCCGCCCGACGCCTGCCCATCCTGCTCCCTGATTGGACAAGATAGACCAGAGTCGGGACTCTAATTGGCTCAGCACGACAGTATGACTCAATAGCCTTGGTTAAAGTAGTGCACTGCAAAGGGACGAGGGTTCCATTTAGTATGCAAACTAGGTCTGATCCTGACTTAAGAGTCAGGCTTGTCTGAGCTGGACTCTGCCTGCTGTCTGGTCTGTATAGGTCTGATCCTGACTTACGAGTCAGGCTTGTCTGAGCTGGACTCTGCCTGCTGTCTGGTCTGATCCTGACTTAAGAGTCAGACTCGTCTGAGCTGGACTCTGCCTGCTGTCTGGTCTGTCTGGTCTGATCCTGACTTAAGAGTCAGGCTTGTCTGAGCTGGACTCTGCCTGCTGTCTGGTCTGTCTGGTCTGATCCTGACTTAAGAGTCAAGCTTGTCTGAGCTGGACTCTGCCTGCTGTCTGGTCTGTCTGGTCTGATCCTGACTTAAGAGTCAGGCTTGTCTGAGCTGGACTCTGTCTGGTCTGTCTGGTCTGATCCTGACTTAAGAGTCAGGCTTGTCTGAGCTGGACTCTGCCTGCTGTCTGGTCTGATCCTGACTTACGAGTCAGACTCGTCTGAGCCGGACTCTGCCTGCTGTCTGGTCTGCTCAGCCTTCCACCTCCTGTATCTATCCACCAGCTCTGTCAGGTATGACGTCTTCTTGGCGTGACGCACAATCAGCTTGTGTTTCAACAGCTCTTTGGCAGTGGGCCTCTGCAGAGAGAGAGAGGGGGAAAGGGGAAGGAGGAAAGCGGAAGGGATGAGAAGGAAGCAAGGTGAGGAGTGGAGAGACAGGACAGGATAGAGAGAGGGTAAAACTACGCAGGCACGGACGCACAAATTACCTCCAAATGCTCTCTGATATTGCCAGGCCAGCGAATGGAAGTAAAACCAGTTGAAACCAGTTAGGTTTGGGGTTTAAACGTGTTTCCTAACAGAGCACTTCAAAGGGAAGTAAAACCAGTTGAAACCAGTTAGGTTTGGGGTTTAAACGTGTTTCCTAACAGAGCACTTCAAAGGGAAGTAAAACCAGTTGAAACCAGTTAGGTTTGGGGTTTAAACGTGTTTCCCTAACAGAGCACTTCAAAGGGAAGTAAAACCAGTTGAAACCAGTTAGGTTTGGGGTTTAAACGTGTTTCCTAACAGAGCACTTCAAAGGGAAGTAAAACCAGTTGAAACCAGTTAGGTTTGGGGTTTAAACGTGTTTCCTAACAGAGCACTTCAAAGGGAAGTAAAACCAGTTGAAACCAGTTAGGTTTGGGGTTTAAACGTGTTTCCTAACAGAGCACTTCAAAGGGAAGTAAAACCAGTTGAAACCAGTTAGGTTTGGGGTTTAAACGTGGTTCCTAACAGAGCACTTCAAAGGGAAGTAAAACCAGTTGAAACCAGTTGAAACCAGTTAGGTTTGGGGTTTAAACGTGTTTCCTAACAGAGCACTTCAAAGGGAAGTAAAACCAGTTGAAACCAGTTAGGTTTGGGGTTTAAATGTGTTTCCTAACAGAGCACTTCAAAGGGAAGTAAAACCAGTTGAAACCAGTTAGGTTTGGGGTTTAAACGTGTTTCCTAACAGAGCACTTCAAAGGGAAGTAAAAACCAGTTGAAACCAGTTGAAACCAGTTAGGTTTGGGGTTTAAACGTGAACACTTCTGAAGCCTAACTCTAAAGGAATACTTACGAAGCTTGGCTCCTTGTTTAGGCAGGCCTCCACAAACTCCTTGAGGGGCTTGCTGTAGTTCCCCTCCAGGGTAGGAGGGGTGTTCTTTGGGATAAGGAACAGCACTTTCATCGGGTGTAGCTCAGAGTGCGGGGGTTCTCCTTTAGCCAGCTCTATACATGTTATACCCAGAGACCAGATGTCTGCCTGCAACACAGAGGGGACAGGGAGAGAGATGTTTCCACCTTCGGACCATCCAAAATTACACCCTACTGTTTATATTTTGACCAGAGTCCTATGGGCTAGTGTACTATATAGGGAATAGGGTGCCGATTCAGATGTAGACCTTGTGTGGCATTTGGGATAACGTCTTTGTTGTCATTATAAACAGAACTTCCTGTATGACCCCTGAGTCGTAGGCTGACTAACCTCTGACCTCTCACCATAGAGTCGTAGACTGACTAACCTCTGACCTCTCACCATAGAGTCGTAGGCTGACTAACCTCTGACCTCTCACCATTGAGTCGTAGGCTGACTAACCTCTGACCTCTCACCATTGAGTCGTACGCTGACTAATCTCTGACCTCTCACCATAGAGTCGTTGGCTGACTGTAACCTCTGACCTCTCACCATAGAGTCGTAGGCTGACTAACCTCTGACCTCTCACCATAGAGTCGTAGGCTGACTAATCTCTGACCTATCACCATAGAGTCGTTGGCTGACTGTAACCTCTGACCTCTCACCATAGAGTCGTAGGCTGACTAACCTCTGACCTCTCACCATAGAGTCGTAAACTGACTAATCTCTGACCTCTCACCATAGAGTCTTGGCTGACTAACCTCTGACCTCTCACCATAGAGTCGTAAACTGACTAATCTCTGACCTCTCACCATAGAGTCGTAGGCTGACTGTAACCTTCGACCTCTCACCTTACAGTCGTAGCCTGACTAACCTCTGACCTCTCACCATAGAGTCGTAGGCTGACTAACCTCTGACCTCTCACCATAGAGTCGTAGGCTGACTAACCTCTGACCTCTCACCATAGAGTCGTAGGCTGACTGTAACCTTCGACCTCTCACCTTACAGTCGTAGGCTGACTGCTTGATGACCTCTGGAGCCATCCAGAAGGGCGTGCCAACGAAGGTGCTGCGTTTGAGCTGGGTGTCTGTTAGCTGTCCTGCCACCCCAAAGTCTGCCAGCTTTACCTCCCCACGCTCCGACAGCAGGACGTTGGCAGCTGAGGGAGAGATGAGAGGATCATAATGAAGCCAGGGGTAGGACCGACCAGGACTCAAACCCAGAATGGAACTAGGGGGTAGGACCGACCAGGACTCAAACCCAGAATGGAACTAGGGGGTAGGACCGACCAGGACTCAAACCCAGAATGGAACTAGGGGTAGGACCGACCAGGACTCAAACCCAGAATGGAACTAGGGGGTAGGACCGACCAGGACTCAAACCCAGAATGGAACTAGGGGGTAGGACCGACCAGGACTCAAACCCAGAATGGAACTAGGGGGTAGGACCGACCAGGACTCAAACCCAGAATGGAACTAGGGGGTAGGACCGACCAGGACTCAAACCCAGAATGGAACTAGGGGGTAGGACCGACCAGGACTCAAACCCAGAATGGAACCAAGGGGTAGGACCGACCAGGACTCAAACCCAGAATGGAACTAGGGGGTAGGACCGACCAGGACTCAAACCCAGAATGGAACTAGGGGTAGGACCGACCAGGACTCAAACCCAGAATGGAACTAGGGGGTAGGACCGACCAGGACTCAAACCCAGAATGGAACTAGGGGTAGGACCGACCAGGACTCAAACCCAGAATGGAACTAGGGGTAGGACCGACCAGGACTCAAACCCAGAATGGAACTAGGGGTAGGACCGACCAGGACTCAAACCCAGAATGGAACTAGGGGTAGGACCGACCAGGACTCAAACCCAGAATGGAACTAGGGGTAGGACCGACCAGGACTCAAACCCAGAATGGAACTAGGGGAAGGACCGACCAGGACTCAAACCCAGAATGGAACTAGGGGTAGGACCGACCAGGACTCAAACCCAGAATGGAACTAGGGGTAGGACCGACCAGGACTCAAACCCAGAATGGAACTAGGGGTAGGCCCGACCAGGACTCAAACCAGAATGGAACTAGGGGAAGGCCCGACCAGGACTCAAACCCAGAATGGAACTAGGAATGGAACTAGGGGACCGACCAGGACTCAAACCCAGAATGGAACTAGGGGTAGGACCGACCAGGACTCAAACCCAGAATGGAACTAGGGGTAGGACCGACCAGGACTCAAACCCAGAATGGAACCAAGGGGTAGGACCGACCAGGACTCAAACCCAGAATGGAACTAGGGGGGTAGGACCGACCAGGACTCAAACCCAGAATGGAACTAGGGGGTAGGACCGACCAGGACTCAAACCCAGAATGGAACTAGGGGGTAGGACCGACCAGGACTCAAACCCAGAATGGAACTAGGGGGTAGGACCGACCAGGACTCAAACCCAGAATGGAACTAGGGGTAGGCCCGACCAGGACTCAAACCCAGAATGGAACTAGGGGGTAGGACCGACCAGGACTAAAACCCAGAATGGAACTAGGGGGAAGGCCCGACCAGGACTCAAACCTAGAATAGAACTAGGGGGAAGGCCCGACCAGGACTCAAACCCAGAATGGAACTAGGGGGAAGGCCCGACCAGGACTCAAACCCAGAATGGAACTAGGGGGAAGGCCCGACCAGGACTCAAACCCAGAATGGAACTAGGGGGAAGGTCCGACCAGGACTCAAACCCAGAATGGAACTAGGGGGTAGGCCCGACCAGGACTCAAACCCAGAATGGAACTAGGGGGGATGCCCGACCAGGACTCAAACCCAGAATGGAACTAGGGGTAGGCCCGACCAGGACTCAAACCCAGAATGGAACTAGGGGGTAGGCCCGACCAGGACTCAAACCCAGAATGGAACTAGGGGGTAGGCCCGACCAGGACTCAAACCCAGAATGGAACTAGGGGGAAGGACCGACCAGGACTCAAACCCAGAATGGAACTAGGGGGAAGGCCCGACCAGGACTCAAACCCAGAATGGAACTAGGGGGTAGGACCGACCAGGACTCAAACCCAGAATGGAACTAGGGGGTAGGACCGACCAGGACTCAAACCCAGAATGGAACTAGGGGGTAGGACCGACCAGGACTCAAACCCAGAATGGAACTAGGGGGAAGGCCCGACCAGGACTCAAACCCAGAATGGAACCAAGGGGTAGGCCCGACCAGGACTCAAACCCAGAATGGAACCAGGGGGAAGGCCCGACCAGGACTCAAACCCAGAATGGAACTAGGGGGTAGGCCCGACCAGGACTCAAACCCAGAATGGAACTAGGGGGAAGGCCCGACCAGGACTAAAACCCAGAATGGAACTAGTGGGAAGGCCCGACCAGGACTCAAACACAGAATGGAACTAGGGGGAAGGCCCGACCAGGACTCAAACCCAGAATGGAACCAAGGGGGTAGGACCGACCAGGACTCAAACCCAGAATGGAACTAGGGGGAAGGCCCGACCAGGACTCAAACCCAGAATGGAACCAGGGGGGAAGGCCCGACCAGGACTCAAACCCAGAATGGAACCAGGGGGGAAGGCCCGACCAGGACTCAAACCCAGAATGGAACTAGGGGGATGGCCCGACCAGGACTCAAACCCAGAATGGAACTAGGGGGTAGGCCCGACCAGGACTCAAACCCAGAATGGAACCAAGGGGTAGGCCCGACCAGGACTCAAACCCAGAATGGAACTAGGGGGAAGGCCCGACCAGGACTCAAACCCAGAATGGAACCAGGGGGAAGGCCCGACCAGGACTCAAACCCAGAATGGAACCAGGGGGAAGGCCCGACCAGGCCTCAAACCCAGAATGGAACCAGGGGGAAGGCCCGACCAGGACTAAAACCCAGAATGGAACTAGTGGGAAGGCCCGACCAGGACTCAAACACAGAATGGAACTAGGGGGAAGGCCCGACCAGGACTCAAACCCAGAATGGAACCAAGGGGGTAGGACCGACCAGGACTCAAACCCAGAATGGAACTAGGGGGAAGGCCCGACCAGGACTCAAACCCAGAATGGAACCAGGGGGGAAGGCCCGACCAGGACTCAAACCCAGAATGGAACCAGGGGGGAAGGCCCGACCAGGACTCAAACCCAGAATGGAACTAGGGGGATGGCCCGACCAGGACTCAAACCCAGAATGGAACTAGGGGGTAGGCCCGACCAGGACTCCTACCCAGAATGGAACCAAGGTGTAGGCCCGACCAGAACTCAAACCCAGAATGGAACTAGGGGGAAGGCCCGACCAGGACTCAAACCCAGAATGGAACCAGGGGGAAGGCCCGACCAGGACTCAAACCCAGAATGGAACCAGGGGGAAGGCCCGACCAGGCCTCAAACCCAGAATGGAACCAGGGGGAAGGCCCGACCAGGACTCAAACCCAGAATGGAACCAGGGAGAAGGCCTGACCAGGACTCAAACCCAGGTCCAGAGACTGTCAACCCAACACCTTAACCGTTACACCAAGAGAGACAAACCACTTGAGGAGGAGGTCACTAGTTAATGTCACTCATTCTAATCTGGACAACTCACTGTTCACGTCATAGAAAATGCCCCCTACATGAACCCTGTCAGTACTGTTGATGTCCATGTACCTTCTACATGAACCCTGTCAGTACTGTTGATGTCTCTGTACCTTCTACATGAACCCTGTCAGTACTGTTGATGTCTCTGTACCTTCTACATGAACCCTGTCAGTACTGTTGATGTCTCTGTACCTTCTACATGAACCCTGTCAGTACTGTTGATGTCTCTGTACCTTCTACATGAATTTGTCAGTACTGTTGATGTCTATGTATCTTCTACATGAACCCTGTCAGTACTGTTGATGTCTCTGTACCTTCTACATGAACCCTGTCAGTACTGTTGATGTCTATGTACCTTCTACATGAACCCTGTCAGTACTGTTGATGTCCCTGTACCTTCTACATGAACCCTGTCAGTACTGGTGATGTCTCTGTACCTTCTACATGAACCCTGTCAGTACTGGTGATGTCTATGTACCTACTAGTATCACTGTTAGTCCCTACTAGTATCCCTGTTAGTCCCTACTAGTATCCCTGTTAGTCCCTACTAGTATCCCTGTTAGTCCCTACTAGTATCCCTGTTACTCCCTACTAGTATCCCTGTTAGCCCCTACTAGTATCCCTGTTAGCCCCTACTAGTATCCCTGTTAGCCCCTACTAGTATCCCTGTTAGCCCCTACTAGTATCCCTGTTAGCCCCTACTAGTATCCCTGTTAGCCCCTACTAGTATCCCTGTTAGCCCCTACTAGTATCCCTGTTAGTCCCTACTAGTATCCCTGTTAGTTAGGTTAGTCCCTTCTAGTATCCCTGTTAGACCCTACTAGTATCCCTGTTAGCCCCTACTAGTATCCCTGTTAGCCCCTACTAGTATCCCTGTTAGCCCCTACTAGTATCCCTGTTAGTCCCTACTAGTATCCCTGTTAGTCCCTACTAGTATCCCTGTTAGTTAGGTTAGTCCCTTCTAGTATCCCTGTTAGACCCTACTAGTATCCCTGTTAGTCCCTACTAGTATCCCTGTTAGTCCCTACTAGTATCCCTGTTAGTCCCTACTAGTATCCCTGTTAGTCCCTACTAGTATCCCTGTTAGTCCCTACTAGTATCCCTGTTAGTCCCTACTAGTATCCCTGTTAGTCCCTACTAGTATCCCTGTTAGCCCCTACTAGTATCCCTGTTAGCCCCTACTAGTATCCCTGTTAGCCCCTACTAGTATCCCTGTTAGCCCCTACTAGTATCCCTGTTAGCCCCTACTAGTATCCCTGTTACACCCTACTAGTATCCCTGTTAGTCCCTACTAGTATCCCTGTTAGTTAGGTTAGTCCCTTCTAGTATCCCTGTTAGCCCCTACTAGTATCCCTGTTAGCCCCTACTAGTATCCCTGTTAGTCCCTACTAGTATCCCTGCTAGCCCCTACTAGTATCCCTGTTAGCCCCTACTAGTATCCCTGTTAGTCCCTACTAGTATCCCTGTTAGTTAGGTTAGTCCCTTCTAGTATCCCTGTTAGACCCTACTAGTATCCCTTAGCCCCTACTAGTATCCCTGTTAGCCCCTACTAGTATCCCTGTTAGCCCCTATTCGTATCCCTGTTAGCCCCTACTAGTATCCCTGTTAGCCCCTACTAGTATCCCTGTTAGCCCCTACTAGTATCCCTGTTAGCCCCTACTAGTATCCCTGTTAGCCCCTACTAGTATCCCTGTTAGCCCCTACTAGTATCCCTGTTAGCCCCTACTAGTATCCCTGTTAGCCCCTACTAGTATCCCTGTTAGCCCCTACTAGTATCCCTGTTAGCCCCTACTAGTATCCCTGTTAGCCCCTACTAGTATCCCTGTTAGCCCCTACTAGTATCCCTGTTAGCCCCTACTAGTATCCCTGTTAGCCCCTACTAGTATCCCTGTTAGTCCCTACTAGTATCCCTGTTAGTCCCTACTAGTATCCCTGTTAGCCCCTACTAGAACTTTTCATTACATTTCATTATAGTACAACGGTTTGATTTGTCTAATCTTAGCAATTTCTTCTTAGCTAGCTACATAGCCGTCTTTGTATCAAAGATAATTGCGTAATTATCGTATTTTCGTCGTCCTAACGTAGTCTACACTGCTATCTGCCCAGCAGCTAGCCAGCTAGCCAGCTAGCAAACGTCCACCGTTTACCGAATAGCAGCACTGTAAAAACTATTACACTCAACTGAACGACTTGATTAGTGTAGTGTTAGCTAGCTACATAGGTGTCTTTGCTGTCTTCGTATCCAAGATAATTGTGTAGTTTAGAGTGTGTAGTCTTAGAGTGATTATCTTAATTTACCGAGGTTAGCTAGCCAGCTATTTGTCGTCCTTAACGTAGGAGACACTGCTAGCTAGCCAACAGCTAGCCAACGTCTACCGAATAGAACTTCCTCACTCAACAACCCGGTCGCATTCCGCTTCGCTCCACAGGTAGTATCACATTTTCATTTCATTTCATTACAGTACAAGGGTTTGATTTGTTTGATCATAGCTAGCTACATAGCTAGCTACATAGCCGTCTTTGTATCAAAGATAATTGTGTAGTCTAGAGCGATTTTCTAGGTTAGCTAGCCAGCTATTGTCGTTCTTTTAACGCAATGTAACGTAATCAACACTGCTAGCTAGCCAGCTAGCCCCCGAATAGCAGCACTGTAGAAACTATCACACTCAACGGAACGACTTGATTAGTGTAGTGTCAACAACGCAGCCACTGCCAGCTAGCCTACAAAGTCAACAACGCAGCCACTGCCAGCTAGCCTACTTCAGCAGTACTGTATCATTTTAATCATTTTAGTCAATAAGATTCTTGCTACGTAAGCTTAACTTTCTGAACATTCGAGACGTGTAGTCCACTTGTCATTCCAATCTCCTTTGCATTAGCGTAGCCTCTTCTGTAGCCTGTTAACTATGTGTCTGTCTATCCCTGTTCTCTCCTCTCTGCACAGACCATACAAACGCTCCACACCGCGAATGGCCGCGGCCACCCTAATCTGGTGGTCCCAGCGCGCACGACCCACGTGGAGTTCCAGGTCTCCGGTAGCCTCTGGAACTGCCGATCTGCGGCCAACAAGGCAGAGTTCATCTCAGCCTATGCCTCCCTCCAGTCCCTCGACTTCTTGGCACTGACGGAAACATGGATCACCACAGATAACACTGCTACTCCTACTGCTCTCTCTTCGTCCGCCCACGTGTTCTCGCACACCCCGAGAGCTTCTGGTCAGCGGGGTGGTGGCACCGGGATCCTCATCTCTCCCAAGTGGTCATTCTCTCTTTCTCCCCTTACCCATCTGTCTATCGCCTCCTTTGAATTCCATGCTGTCACAGTTACCAGCCCTTTCAAGCTTAACATCCTTATCATTTATCGCCCTCCAGGTTCCCTCGGAGAGTTCATCAATGAGCTTGATGCCTTGATTAACTCCTTTCCTGAGGACGGCTCACCTCTCACAGTTCTGGGCGACTTTAACCTCCCCACGTCTACCTTTGACTCATTCCTCTCTGCCTCCTTCTTTCCACTCCTCTCCTCTTTTGACCTCACCCTCTCACCTTCCCCCTACTCACAAGGCAGGCAATACGCTCGACCTCATCTTTACTAGATGCTGTTCTTCCACTAACCTCATTGCAACTCCCCTCCAAGTCTCCGACCACTACCTTGTATCCTTTTCCCTCTCGCTCTCATCCAACACTTCCCACACTGCCCCTACTCGGATGGTATCGCGCCGTCCCAACCTTCGCTCTCTCTCCCCCGCTACTCTCTCCTCTTCCATCCTATCATCTCTTCCCTCTACTCAAACCTTATCCAACCTATCTCCTGATTCTGCCTCCTCAACCCTCCTCTCCTCCCTTTCTGCATCCTTTGACTCTCTATGTCCCCTATCCTCCAGGCCGGCTCGGTCCTCCCCTCCTGCTCCGTGGCTCGACGACTCATTGCGAGCTCACAGAACAGGGCTCCGGGCAGCCGAGCGGAAATGGAGGAAAACTCGCCTCCCTGCGGACCTGGCATCCTTTCACTCCCTCCTCTCTACATTTTCCTCCTCTGTCTCTGCTGCTAAAGCCACTTTCTACCACTCTAAATTCCAAGCATCTGCCTCTATCCCTAGGAAGCTCTTTGCCACCTTCTCCTCCCTCCTGAATCCTCCTCCCCCTCCCCCTCCTCCCTCTCTGCAGATGACTTCGTCAACCATTTTGAAAAAGAAGGTCGACGACATCCGATCTCGTTTGCTAAGTCAAACGACACCGCTGGTTCTGCTCACACTGCCCTACCCTGTGCTCTGACCTCTTTCTCCCTCTCTCTCCAGATGAAATCTCGCGTCTTGTGACGGCCGGCCGCCCAACAACCTGCCCGCTTGACCCTATCCTCCTCCTCTCTTCTCCAGACCATTTCCGGAGACCTTCTCCCTTACCTCACCTCGCTCATCAACTCATCCCTGACCGCTGGCTACGTCCCTTCCGTCTTCAAGAGAGCGAGAGTTGCACCCCTTCTGAAAAAACCTACACTCGATCCCTACGATGTCAACAACTACAGACCAGTATCCCTTCTTTCTTTTCTCTCCAAAACTCTTGAACGTGCCGTCCTTGGCCAGCTCTCCCGCTATCTCTCTCAGAATGACCTTCTTGATCCAAATCAGTCAGGTTTCAAGACTAGTCATTCAACTGAGACTGCTCTTCTCTGTATCACGGAGGCGCTCCGCACTGCTAAAGCTAACTCTCTCTCCTCTGCTCTCATCCTTCTAGACCTATCGGCTGCCTTCGATACTGTGAACCATCAGATCCTCCTCTCCACCCTCTCCGAGTTGGGCATCTCCGGCGCGGCCCACGCTTGATTGCGTCCTACCTGACAGGTCGCTCCTACCAGGTGGCGTGGCGAGAATCTGTCTCCTCACCACGCGCTCTCACCACTGGCGTCCCCCAGGGCTCTGTTCTAGGCCCTCTCCTATTCTCGCTATACACCAAGTCACTTGGCTCTGTCATAACCTCACATGGTCTCTCCTATCATTGCTATGCAGACGACACACAATTAATCTTCTCCTTTCCCCCTTCTGATGACCAGGTGGCGAATCGCATCTCTGCATGTCTGGCAGACATATCAGTGTGGATGACGGATCACCACCTCAAGCTGAACCTCGGCAAGACGGAGCTGCTCTTCCTCCCGGGGAAGGACTGCCCGTTCCATGATCTCGCCATCACGGTTGACAACTCCATTGTGTCCTCCTCCCAGAGCGCTAAGAACCTTGGCGTGATCCTGGACAACACGCTGTCGTTCTCAACTAACATCAAGTCGGTGGCCCGTTCCTGTAGGTTCATGCTCTACAACATCCGCAGAGTACGACCCTGCCTCACACAGGAAGCGGCGCAGGTCCTAATCCAGGCACTTGTCATCTCCCGTCTGGATTACTGCAACTCGCTGTTGGCTGGGCTCCATGCCTGTGCCATTAAACCCCTACAACTCATCCAGAACGCCGCAGCCCGTCTGGTGTTCAACCTTCCCAAGTTCTCTCACGTCACCCCGCTCCTCCGCTCTCTCCACTGGCTTCCAGTTGAAGCTCGCATCCGCTACAAGACCATGGTGCTTGCCTACGGAGCTGTGAGGGGAACGGCACCTCAGTACCTCCAGGCTCTGATCAGGCCCTACACCCAAACAAGGGCACTGCGTTCATCCACCTCTGGCCTGCTCGCCTCCCTACCACTGAGGAAGTACAGTTCCCGCTCAGCCCAGTCAAAACTGTTCGCTGCTCTGGCCCCCCAATGGTGGAACAAACTCCCTCACGACGCCAGGACAGCGGAGTCAATCACCACCTTCCGGAGACACCTGAAACCCCACCTCTTTAAGGAATACCTAGGATAGGATAAAGTAATCCTTCTCACCCCCCCTTAAAAGATTTAGATGCACTATTGTAAAGTGGCTGTTCCACTGGATGTCATAAGGTGAACGCACCAATTTGTAAGTCGCTCTGGATAAGAGCGTCTGCTAAATGACTTAAATGTAAATGTTAAATGTAGTATCCCTGTTAGCCCCTACTAGTATCCCTGTTAGCCCCTACTAGTATCCCTGTTAGCCCCTACTAGTATCCCTGTTAGCACCTACTAGTATCCCTGTTAGCACCTACTAGTATCCCTGTTAGTTCCTACTAGTATCCCTGTTAGTCCCTACTAGTACCCCTGTTAGTTAGGTTAGTCCCTACTAGTATCCCTGTTAGCCCCTACTAGTATCCCTGTTAGCCCCTACTAGTATCCCTGTTAGCCCCTACTAGTATCCCTGTTAGTTAGGTTAGTCCCTACTAGTATCCCTGTTAGTTAGGTTAGCCCCTACTAGTATCCATGCTGGCTAGGTTAGCCCCTACTAGTATCCATGCTGGCTAGGTTAGCCCCTACTGGTATCCATGCTAGCTAGGTTAGCCCCTACTAGTATCCATGCTAGCTAGGTTAGCCACTACTGGTATCCATGCTAGCTAGGTTAGCCCCTACTAGTATCCCTGTTAGCCCCTACTAGTATCCCTGTTAGCCCCTACTAGTATCCCTGTTAGCACCTACTAGTATCCCTGTTAGCACCTACTAGTATCCCTGTTAGTTCCTACTAGTATCCCTGTTAGTCCCTACTAGTACCCCTGTTAGTTAGGTTAGTCCCTACTAGTATCCCTGTTAGCCCCTACTAGTATCCCTGTTAGTTAGGTTAGTCCCTACTAGTATCCCTGTTAGTTAGGTTAGCCCCTACTAGTATCCATGCTGGCTAGGTTAGCCCCTACTAGTATCCATGCTGGCTAGGTTAGCCCCTACTGGTATCCATGCTAGCTAGGTTAGCCCCTACTGGTATCATTGCTGGCTAGGTTAGCCCCTACTGGTATCCATGCTAGCTAGGTTAGCCCCTACTGGTATCCATGCTAGCTAGGTTAGCCCCTACTAGTATCCATGCTAGCTAGGTTAGCCACTACTGGTATCCATGCTAGCTAGGTTAGCCCCTACTGGTATCCATGCTGGCTAGGTTAGCCCCTACTGGTATCCATGCTAGCTAGGTTAGCCCCTACTGGTATCCATGCTAGCTAGGTTAGCCCCTACTAGTATCCATGCTAGCTAGGTTAGCCACTACTGGTATTATAATAAATAACCTTTTTTGGCCTATACCCGCTGTTCGTGTCCCCTCATTGCCACAGGTTATGAGCCGGCCTGTGACATAGGTTAGCCCCTACTGGTATCCATGCTAGCTAGGTTAGCCCCTACTGGTATCCATGCTAGCTAGGTTAGCCCCTACTGGTATCCATGCTAGCTAGGTTAGCCCCTACTGGTATCCATGCTAGCTAGGTTAGCCCCTACTGGTATCCATGCTAGCTAGGTTAGCCCCTACTGGTATCCATGCTAGCTAGGTTAGCCCCTACTGGTATCCATGCTAGGTTAGCCTCTACTGGTATCCATGCTAGCTAGGTTAGCACCTACTGGTACCCATGCTAGCTAGGTTAGCCCCTACTGGTACCCATGCTAGCTAGGTTAGCCCCTACTAGTACCTTTGATATCTCTGTGTATCTTCTTCTCCCCGTGGAGGTATTCCAGACCCTTCAGAATCTCTCTGAGGATGGTGGCGATCTGAGTCTCATCCAGCAACCCCGGCTCCAACTGGAAAAACCACACAACCGCCTCTGTTAGCTAGGACAACTTACACAACCGCGCCAGTTAGCTAGCACAACTCACACAACCGCGCCAGTTAGCTAGCACAACTCACACAACCGCGCCAGTTAGCTAGCACAACTCACACAACCGCCCCTGTTAGCTAGCACAACTCACACAACCGCCTCTGTTAGCTAGGACAACTCACACAACCTCCCCTGTTAGCTAGCACAACTTACACAACTTACACAACCACCCCTGTTAGCTAGGACAACTCACACAACCACCCCTGTTAGCTAGGACAACTCACACAACCACCCCTGTTAGCTAGCACAATTTACACAACTCACACAACCACCCCTGTTAGCTAGCACAATTTACACAACTTACACAACCACCCCTGTTAGCTAGCACAACTCACACAATCACCCCTGTTAGCTAGCACAACTCACACAATCACCCCTGTTAGCTAGCACAACTCACACAACCACCCCTGTTAGCTAGCACAACTCACACAACCACCCCTGTTAGCTAGCACAACTCACACAATCACCCCTGTTAGCTAGCACAACTTACACAATCACCCCTGTTAGCTAGCACAACTCACACAACCTCCCCTGTTAGCTAGGACAACTTACACAATCACCCCTGTTAGCTAGGACAACTCACACAACCTCCCCTGTTAGCTAGCACAACTTACACAATCACCCCTGTTAGCTAGGACAACTCACACAACCACCCCTGTTAGCTAGCACAACTCACACAATCACCCCTGTTAGCTAGCACAACTTACACAATCACCCCTGTTAGCTAGCACAACTCACACAACCTCCCCTGTTAGCTAGGACAACTTACACAATCACCCCTGTTAGCTAGGACAACTCACACAACCTCCCCTGTTAGCTAGCACAACTTACACAATCACCCCTGTTAGCTAGCACAACTCACACAACCTCCCTGTTAGCTAGCACAACTCACACAACCTCCCCTGTTAGCTAGGACAACTCACACAACCACCCCTGTTAGCTAGCACAACTTACACAACTTACACAACCACCCCTGTTAGCTAGGACAACTCACACAACCACCCCTGTTAGCTAGGACAACTTACACAACTTACACAACCACCCCTGTTAGCTAGGACAACTCACACAACCACCCCTGTTAGCTAGGACAACTCACACAACCACCCCTGTTAGCTAGGACAACTTACACAACTTACACAACCACCCCTGTTAGCTAGGACAACTCACACAACCACCCCTGTTAGCTAGGACAACTCACACAACCACCCCTGTTAGCTAGCACAATTTACACAACTCACACAACCACCCCTGTAAGCTAGCACAATTTACACAACTTACACAACCACCCCTGTTAGCTAGCACAACTCACACAATCACCCCTGTTAGCTAGCACAACTCACACAATCACCCCTGTTAGCTAGCACAACTCACACAACCACCCCTGTTAGCTAGCACAACTCACACAACCACCCCTGTTAGCTAGCACAACTCACACAATCACCCCTGTTAGCTAGCACAACTCACACAACCACCCCTGTTAGCTAGCACAACTCACACAACCACCCCTGTTAGCTAGCACAACTCACACAATCACCCCTGTTAGCTAGCACAACTTACACAACCTCACCTGTTTGCTAGCACAACTTACACAACCACCCCTGTTAGCTAGCACAACTTACACAATCACCCTGTTAGCTAGCACAACTTACACAACCACCCCTGTTAGCTAGCACAACTTACACAACCACCCCTGTTAGCTGGCACAACTCACACAATCACCCTTGTTAGCTAGCACAACTCACACAACCTCCCCTGTTAGCTAGCACAACTCACACAACCTCCCCTGTTAGCTAGCACAACTTACACAATCACCCCTGTTAGCTAGCACAACTCACACAACCTCCCCTGTTAGCTAGCACAACTCACACAACCGTTAGCTAACACAACTCACACAACCTCCCCTGTTAGCTAGCACAACTCACACAACCTCCCCTGTTAGCTAGCACAACTCACACAACCGTTAGCTAGCACAACTCACACAACCTCCCCTGTTAGCTAGCACAACTCACACCACCGTTAGCTAACACAACGTCCACATATCGTCTGACTACTGGTAACATCACTCACCAGATCTAATGCCGAGCCTCCCCCTAGATACTCCATAATGATCCACAGCTTGGCCTCCTGAAGCAGACAAGAGAAGCCAGTTACTGAGGCCCTGTTAGGACAGGGGGCTGGTTCCTCCAAATCTGTGGCAATAAGTGCTGATGCCCTGAGGAGCTCGGTCTGGTGGGAGTCAGGAGGCTTTTATCCTGGTTTCATTTGGGATTAAATAAGAGAGAAGTGAGATTAAAATGATGTTTAAATCCCTTCCTACTAACATGACGATGGTCCTAAATATCAGCCTGTGGGCCAGATGTCTGCAGGGGAGTAGCACTTTCCCTTCGGTTCTTCTATCTAGTGGCTCTAACTGTTAAGTATCTAGGCCAGAAAAGAGGACACTTCGCTGAAGTATAGTACGTTTAGAGAACAACCTGGAAAAGCCTTCAACAGGGGGGTTTATGGGACAGCAGGGGGTTTATGGGACAACAGGGGGTTTATGGGACAGCAATGGGGGTTTATGGGACAGCAGGGGGTTTATGGGACAGCAGGGGGTTTATGGGACAACAGGGGGTTTATGGGACAACAGGGGGTTTATGAGACAGCAGGGGGTTTATGAGACAGCAGGGGGTTTATGGGACAACAGGGGGTTTATGGGACAGCAGGGGGTTTATGGGACAGCAGGGGGTTTATGGGACAGCAGGGGGTTTATGGGACAGCAGGGGGTTTATGGGACAGCAGGGGGATTTATGAGACAACAGGGGGTTTATGAGACAGTGGTATAGAGGTTCAGTGGGACAACAGGGGGTTTATGGGACAGTGGTATAGAGGTTCAGTGGGACAACAGGGGGTTTATGGGACAGTGGTATAGAGGTTCAGTGGGACAACAGGGGGTTTATGGGACAGTGGTTCAGTGGGACAACAGGGGGTTTATGGGACAGTGGTATAGAGGTTCAGTGGTACAGCAGGGGGTTTATGGGACAGTGGTATAGAGGTTCAGTGGGACAACAGGGGGGTTTATGGGACAGTGGTATAGAGGTTCAGTGGGACAACAGGGGGGTTTATGGGACAGTGGTATAGAGGTTCAGTGGTACAACAGGGGGTTTATGAGACAGTGGTATAGAGGTTCAGTGGGACAACAGGGGGTTTATGAGACAGTGGTATAGAGGTTCAGTGGGACAACAGGGGGTTTATGGGACAGCAGGGGGTTTATGGGACAGCAGGGGGTTTATGGGACAGCAGGGGGTTTATGAGACAACAGGGGGTTTATGAGACAGTGGTATAGAGGTTCAGTGGGACAACAGGGGGTTTATGGGACAGTGGTATAGAGGTTCAGTGGGACAACAGGGGGTTTATGGGACAGTGGTATAGAGGTTCAGTGGGACAACAGGGGGTTTATGGGACAGTGGTTCAGTGGGATAACAGGGGGTTTATGGGACAGTGGTATAGAGGTTCAGTGGTACAGCAGGGGGTTTATGGGACAGTGGTATAGAGGTTCAGTGGGACAACAGGGGGTTTATGGGACAGTGGTATAGAGGTTCAGTGGGACAACAGGGGGTTTATGGGACAGTGGTATAGAGGTTCAGTGGTACAACAGGGGGTTTATGAGACAGTGGTATAGAGGTTCAGTGGGACAACAGGGGGTTTATGAGACAGTGGTATAGAGGTTCAGTGGGACAACAGGGGGTTTATGGGACAGTGGTTCAGTGGTACAACAGGGGGTTTATGGGACAGTGGTATAGAGGTTCAGTGGGACAACAGGGGTTTATGAGACAGTGGTATAGAGGTTCAGTGGGACAACAGGGGGTTTATGGGACAGTGGTTCAGTGGGACAACAGGGGGTTTATGGGACAGTGGTATAGAGGTTCAGTGGGACAACAGGGGGTTTATGGGACAGTGGTATAGAGGTTCAGTGGAACAACAGGGGGTTTATGGGACAGTGGTATAGAGGTTCAGTGGGACAACAGGGGGTTTATGGGACAGTGGTATAGAGGTTCAGTGGGACAGCAGGGGGTTTATGGGACAGTGGTATAGAGGTTCAGTGGGACAACAGGGGGTTTATGGGACAGTGGTTCAGTGGGACAACAGGGGGTTTATGGGACAGTGGTATAGAGGTTCAGTGGGACAACAGGGGGTTATGGGACAGTGGTTCAGTGGGACAACAGGGGGTTTATGGGACAGTGGTATAGAGGTTCAGTGGAACAACAGGGGGTTTATGGGACAGTGGTATAGAGGTTCAGTGGGACAACAGGGGGTTTATGGGACAGTGGTATAGAGGTTCAGTGGGACAGCAGGGGGTTTATGGGACAGTGGTTCAGTGGGACAACAGGGGGTTTATGGGACAGTGGTATAGAGGTTCAGTGGGACAACAGGGGGTTTATGGGACAGTGGTATAGAGGTTCAGTGGGACAACAGGGGGGTTTATGGGACAGTGGTATAGAGGTTCAGTGGGACAACAGGGGGGGTTATGGGACAGTGGTATAGAGGTTCAGTGGGACAACAGGGGGGTTTATGGGACAGTGGTATAGAGGTTCAGTGGAACAACAGGGTGGTTTATGGGACAGTGGTATAGAGGTTCAGTGGTACAGCAGGGGGGTTTATGGGACAGTGGTATAGAGGTTCAGTGGTACAACAGGGGGTTTATGGGACAGTGGTATAGAGGTTCAGTGGGACAACAGGGGGTTTATGGGACAGGGGGTTTATGGGACAGTGGTTCAGTGGGACAACAGGGGGTTTATGGGACAGTGGTATAGTGGTTCAGTGGAACAACAGGGGGTTATGGGACAGTGGTTCAGTGGGACAACAGGGGGTTTATGGGACAGTGGTATAGAGGTTCAGTGGGACAACAGGGGGTTTATGGGACAGTGGTATAGAGGTTCAGTGGGACAACAGGGGGCTTATGGGACAGTGGTATAGAGGTTCAGTGGGACAACAGGGGGGTTATGGGACAGTGGTTCAGTGGGACAACAGGGGGTTTATGGGACAGTGGTATAGTGGTTCAGTGGAACAACAGGGGGTTATGGGACAGTGGTTCAGTGGGACAACAGGGGGTTTATGGGACAGTGGTTCAGTGGGACAACAGGGGGTTTATGGGACAGTGGTATAGTGGTTCAGTGGGACAACAGGGGGTTATGGGACAGTGGTATAGAGGTTCAGTGGGACAACAGGGGGTTTATGGGACAGTGGTTCAGTGGTACAACAGGGGGTTTATGGGACAGTGGTATAGAGGTTCAGTGGTACAACAGGGGGTTTATGGGACAGTGGTATAGAGGTTCAGTGGAACAACAGGGGGTTTATGGGACAGTGGTATAGAGGTTCAGTGGGACAACAGGGGGTTTATGGGACAGTGGTATAGAGGTTCAGTGGGACAGCAGGGGGTTTATGGGACAGTGGTATAGAGGTTCAGTGGGACAACAGGGGGTTTATGGGACAGTGGTTCAGTGGGACAACAGGGGGGTTTATGGGACAGTGGTATAGAGGTTCAGTGGGACAACAGGGGGGTTATGGGACAGTGGTTCAGTGGGACAACAGGGGGGTTTATGGGACAGTGGTATAGAGGTTCAGTGGGACAACAGGGGGTTTATGGGACAGTGGTATAGAGGTTCAGTGGGACAACAGGGGGTTTATGGGACAGTGGTTCAGTGGGACAACAGGGGGTTTATGGGACAGTGGTATAGAGGTTCAGTGGGGACAACAGGGGGTTATGGGACAGTGGTTCAGTGGGACAACAGGGGGGTTTATGGGACAGTGGTATAGAGGTTCAGTGGGACAACAGGGGGTTTATGGGACAGTGGTATAGAGGTTCAGTGGTACAACAGGGGGGTTTATGGGACAGTGGTATAGAGGTTCAGTGGTACAACAGGGGGGTTTATGGGACAGTGGTATAGAGGTTCAGTGGGACAACAGGGGGGTTTATGGGACAGTGGTTCAGTGGGACAGCAGGGGGGTTTATGGGACAGTGGTGCTCACTTTGAGATAGGAGACATAGTACTTGGTGATGAAGGGGCTGTCACACTGACCTCTCCTGCTCCTGCTCCATAACCTTTGACCCCGACCCCTAACCCTATGACCTACCTTCAGGTATGATCCATAGTACTTGGTGATGAAGGGGCTGTCACACTGACCTCTCCTTCTCCATAACCTTTAACCCTGACCCCTAACCCTATGACCTACCTTCAGGTATGATCCATAGTACTTGGTGATGAAGGGGCTGTCACACTGACCTCTCCTGCTCCTGCTCCATAACCTTTAACCCTGACCCCTAACCCTATGACCTACCTTCAGGTATGATCCATAGTACTTGGTGATGAAGGGGCTGTCACACTGACTCAACACAGTGATCTCCTGCTGAATGTCCTCCATCTCATCCTCAGCCTCCTCCAGGTCAATGATCTTAATGGCCACCACCTTCTGAGTCCTGTTGTCTATTCCTTTAAACACCTCACCAAACGAGCCTTTACCGATCCTCTCCAACTTAGTGAACAGCTCCTCTGGGTCTGCCTTCAGGTTCTACAGGAGGAGAAGGGAGAGAGGGAGGGGGGAGGAGAGAGGGAGGTAGGAGGGGGGAGAAGGGTGAGAGGGAGGAGAAGGAAGGGAGAGAGGGAGGGGGGAGGAGAGAGGGAGGGGGGAGGAAAGAGGGAGGTGGGAGAGAGGGAGGAGAAGGAAGGGAGGGAGAGAGGGAGGGGGAGGAAGAGAGGGAGGAGAAGGGAGGGAGGGATAGAGGGAGAAGGGAGGAGAGAGGAGAGGGAGGAGGAGGAGGGAGAGAGGGAGGAGAAGGGAGGGAGAGAGGGAGGAGAAGGGAGGGATAGAGGGAGGTAGGGGGAGGAGGGAGAGAGGGAGGGAGGTAGGGGGGGAGGGAGAGAGGGAGGGGAGGAGGGAGGGAGGAGGGAGGAGAAGGTAGGGAGAGAGGGAGGAGAAGGGAGGGATAGAGGGAGAGGGAGGGGGGGGAGGAGGGAGAGAGGGAGGAGAAGGGAGGGAGAGAGGGAGGGGGAGGAGAGAGGGAGGGGAGGTGGAGGAGGGAGAGAGGGAGGAGAAGGGAGGGAGAGAGGGAGGGGGAGGAGGGAGAGAGGGAGGAGAAGGGAGGGATAGAGGGCGATAGGAGGGAGAGAGGGAGGGAGGGGGAGGAGGGAGAGAGGGAGGAGAAGGGAGGGAGAGAGGGAGGGGGAGGTGGAGGAGGAGGGAGAGAGGGAGGAGAAGGGAGGGATAGAGGGCGATGGGAGGGAGAGAGGGAGGGAGGGGGAGGAGGGAGAGAGGGAGGAGAAGGGAGGGATAGAGGGCGAAGGGAGGGAGTGAGGGAGGTAGGGGGAGGAGGGAGAGAGGGAGGAGAAGGGAGGGATAGAAGGCGAAGGGAGGGAGAGAGGGAGGTAGGGGGGAGGAGGGAGAGAGGGAGGAGAAGGGAGGGATAGAGGGCGAAGGGAGGGATAGAGGGCGAAGGGAGGGAGAGAGGAGAAGGGAGGGAGTGAGGGAGGTAGGGGGGAGGAGGGAGAGAGGGAGGAAAAGGGAGGGATAGAGGGAGGGGGAGGAGGGAGCAGCAGTGTTTAGAAGTTGAATCCATGACATGTGATAAGAGTTAAACAATATCAGGCAGCATTATTTTGTGAACAACATGTTGCAACACTGCAGCAATGATGAAGCCAAGAAGTCCTCTTTATAGGGTTAGGAGTCCTCTCTAAAGAAGTCCTCTTTATAGGGTTAGGAGTCCTCTCTAAAGAAGTCCTCTTTATAGGGTTAGGAGTCCTCTCTAAAGGAGTCCTCTTTATAGGGTTAGGAGTCCTCTCTAAAGAAGTCCTCTTTATAGGGTTAGGAGTCCTCTCTAAAGGAGTCCTCTTTATAGGGTTAGGAGTCCTCTCTAAAGAAGTCCTCTTTATAGGGTTAGGAGTCCTCTCTAAAGAGGTCCTCTTTATAGGGTTAGGAGTCCTCTCTAAAGAAGACCTCTTTATAGGGTTAGGAGTCCTCTCTAAAGGAGTCCTCTTTATAGGGTTAGGAGTCCTCTCTAAAGAGGTCCTCTTTATAGGGTTAGGAGTCCTCTCTAAAGGAGTCCTCTTCATAGGGTTAGGAGTCCTCTCTAAAGAAGTCATCTTTATAGGGTTAGGAGTCCTCTCTAAAGGAGTCCTCTTTATAGGGTTAGGAGTCCTCTCTAAAGGAGTCCTCTCTAAAGGAGTCCTCTCTAAAGGAGTCCTCTCTAAAGGAGTCCTCTTCATAGGGTTAGGAGTCCTCTCTAAAGGAGTCCTCTTTATAGGGTTAGGAGTCCTCTCTAAAGAAGTCCTCTTTATAGGGTTAGGGTTAGGAGTCCTCTCTAAAGGAGTCCTCTTTATAGGGTTAGGAGTCCTCTCTAAAGAAGTCCTCTTTATAGGGTTAGGGTTAGGAGTCCTCTCTAAAGGAGTCCTCTTTATAGGGTTAGGAGTCCTCTCTAAAGGAGTCCTCTCTAAAGGAGTCCTCTCTAAAGGAGTCCTCTTTATAGGGTTAGGAGTCCTCTCTAAAGAAGTCCTCTTTATAGGGTTAGGAGTCCTCTCTAAAGGAGTCCTCTTTATAGGGTTAGGAGTCCTCTCTAAAGAAGTCCTCTTTATAGGGTTAGGAGTCCTCTCTAAAGAGGTCCTCTTTATAGGGTTAGGAGTCCTCTCTAAAGGAGTCCTCTTTATAGGGTTAGGAGTCCTCTCTAAAGGAGTCCTCTTTATAGGGTTAGGAGTCCTCTCTAAAGAAGTCCTCTTTATAGGGTTAGGGTTAGGAGTCCTCTCTAAAGGAGTCCTCTTTATAGGGTTAGGAGTCCTCTCTAAAGAAGTCCTCTTTATAGGGTTAGGAGTCCTCTCTAAAGAGGTCCTCTTTATAGGGTTAGGAGTCCTCTCTAAAGGAGTCCTCTTTATAGGGTTAGGAGTCCTCTCTAAAGAAGTCCTCTTTATAGGGTTAGGAGTCCTCTCTAAAGGAGTCCTCTTTATAGGGTTAGGAGTCCTCTCTAAAGAAGTCCTCTTTATAGGGTTAGGAGTCCTCTCTAAAGAAGTCCTCTTTATAGGGTTAGGAGTCCTCTCTAAAGGAGTCCTCTCTAAAGAAGTCCTCTTTATAGGGTTAGGAGTCCTCTCTAAAGGAGTCCTCTTTATAGGGTTAGGAGTCCTCTCTAAAGGAGTCCTCTTTATAGGGTTAGGAGTCCTCTCTAAAGAAGTCCTCTTTATAGGGTTAGGAGTCCTCTCTAAAGAAGTCCTCTTTATAGGGTTAGGAGTCCTCTCTAAAGGAGTCCTCTTTATAGGGTTAGGAGTCCTCTCTAAAGAAGTCCTCTTCATAGGGTTAGGAGTCCTCTCTAAAGAAGTCCTCTTTATAGGGTTAGGGTTAGGAGTCCTCTCTAAAGAAGTCCTCTCTAAAGGAATAAAGGAGTTCTCTTTATAGTGAACAGAATATTGAATAAAGGAGTTCTCTCCATATAGAACAGAATATTGAATAAAGGAGTCCTTCATATAGAACAGAATATTGAATAAAGGAGTTCTCTTTATAGTGAACAGAATATTGAATAAAGGAGTTCTCTTTATAGTGAACAGAATATTGAATAAAGGAGTTCTCTTTATAGAACAGAATATTGAATAAAGGAGTTCTCTTTATAGTGAACAGAATATTGAATAAAGGAGTTCTCTTTATAGTGAACAGAATATTGAATAAAGGAGTTCTCTTTATAGTGAACAGAATATTGAATAAAGGAGTTCTCCATATAGAACAGAATATTGAATAAAGGAGTTCTCTTTATAGTGAACAGAATATTGAATAAAGGAGTTCTCTTTATAGTGAACAGAATATTGAATAAAGGAGAACAGAATATTGAATAAAGGAGTTCTCTTTATAGTGAACAGAATATTGAATAGTCCTCCATAGAACAGAATATTGAATAAAGGAGTTCTCTTTATAGTGAACAGAATATTGAATAAAGGAGTTCTCCATATAGAACAGAATATTGAATAAAGGAGTTCTCCATATAGAACAGAATATTGAATAAAGGAGTTCTCTTTATAGTGAACAGAATATTGAATAAAGGAGTTCTCCATATAGAACAGAATATTGAATAAAGGAGTTCTCTTTATAGAACAGAATATTGAATAAAGGAGTTCTCTTTATAGAACAGAATATTGAATAAAGGAGTTCTCTTTATAGAACAGAATATTGAATAAAGGAGTTCTCCATATAGAACAGAATATTGAATAAAGGAGTTCTCTTTATAGTGAACAGAATATTGAATAAAGGAGTTCTCCATATAGAACAGAATATTGAATAAAGGAGTTCTCCATAGTGAACAGAATATTGAATAAAGGAGTTCTCTTTATAGTGAACAGAATATTGAATAAAGGAGTTCTCCATATAGAACAGAATATTGAATAAAGGAGTTCTCTTTATAGTGAACAGAATATTGAATAAAGGAGTTCTCCATATAGAACAGAATATTGAATAAAGGAGTTCTCTTTATAGTGAACAGAATATTGAATAAAGGAGTTCTCTTTATAGTGAACAGAATATTGAATAAAGGAGTTCTCTTTATAGTGAACAGAATATTGAATAAAGGAGTTCTCTTTATAGTAGAACAGAATATTGAATAAAGGAGTTCTCCATATAGAACAGAATATTGAATAAAGGAGTTCTCCATATAGAACAGAATATTGAATAAAGGAGTTCTCCATATAGAACAGAATATTGAATAAAGGAGTTCTCTTTATAGTGAACAGAATATTGAATAAAGGAGTTCTCTTTATAGTGAACAGAATATTGAATAAAGGAGTTCTCCTTTATAGAACAGAATATTGAATAAAGGAGTTCTCTTTATAGTGAACAGAATATTGAATAAAGGAGTTCTCCATATAGAACAGAATATTGAATAAAGGAGTTCTCCATAGTGAACAGAATATTGAATAAAGGAGTTCTCTTTATAGTGAACAGAATATTGAATAAAGGAGTTCTCCATATAGAACAGAATATTGAATAAAGGAGTTCTCTTTATATAGAACAGAATATTGAATAAAGGAGTTCTCCATATAGAACAGAATATTGAATAAAGGAGTTCTCAGAATTTATAGAACAGAATATTGAATAAAGGAGTTCTCCATATAGAACAGAATATTGAATAAAGGAGTTCTCTTTATAGTGAACAGAATATTGAATAAAGGAGTTCTCCATATAGAACAGAATATTGAATAAAGGAGTTCTCTTTATAGTGAACAGAATATTGAATAAAGGAGTTCTCTTTATAGTGAACAGAATATTGAATAAAGGAGTTCTCCATATAGAACAGAATATTGAATAAAGGAGTTCTCTCCATATAGAACAGAATATTGAATAAAGGAGTTCTCTTTATAGTGAACAGAATATTGAATAAAGGAGTTCTCTTTATAGTGAACAGAATATTGAATAAAGGAGTTCTCTTTATAGTGAACAGAATATTGAATAAAGGAGTTCTCTTTATAGTGAACAGAATATTGAATAAAGGAGTTCTCCATATAGAACAGAATATTGAATAAAGGAGTTCTCTATATAGAACAGAATATTGAATAAAGGAGTTCTCCATATAGAACAGAATATTGAATAAAGGAGTTCTCCATATAGAACAGAATATTGAATAAAGGAGTTCCTTTATAGAACAGAATATTGAATAAAGGAGTTCTCCATATAGAACAGAATATTGAATAAAGGAGTTCTCCATATAGAACAGAATATTGAATAAAGGAGTTCTCTTTATAGTGAACAGAATATTGAATAAAGGAGTTCTCCATATAGAACAGAATATTGAATAAAGGAGTTCTCTTTATAGTGAACAGAATATTGAATAAAGGAGTTCTCTTTATAGTGAACAGAACAGAATATTGAATAAAGGAGTCCTCCATATAGAACAGAATATTGAATAAAGGAGTTCTCTTTATAGTGAACAGAATATTGAATAAAGGAGTTCTCTTTATAGAACAGAATATTGAATAAAGGAGTTCTCCATATAGAACAGAATATTGAATAAAGGAGTTCTCTTTATAGTGAACAGAATATTGAATAAAGGAGTTCTCCATATAGAACAGAATATTGAATAAAGGAGTTCTCTTTATAGTGAACAGAATATTGAATAAAGGAGTTCTCTTTATAGTGAACAGAATATTGAATAAAGGAGTTCTCTTTATAGTGAACAGAACAGAATATTGAATAAAGGAGTTCTCCATATAGAACAGAATATTGAATAAAGGAGTTCTCTTTATAGTGAACAGAATATTGAATAAAGGAGTTCTCCATATAGAACAGAATATTGAATAAAGGAGTTCTCCATATAGAACAGAATATTGAATAAAGGAGTTCTCTTTATAGTGAACAGAATATTGAATAAAGGAGTTCTCCATATAGAACAGAATATTGAATAAAGGAGTTCTCCATATAGAACAGAATATTGAATAAAGGAGTTCTTTATCTTTATAGAGAATAGAAGAATATTGAATAAAGGAGTTCTCCATATAGAACAGAATATTGAATAAAGGAGTTCTCTTTATAGTGAACAGAATATTGAATAAAGGAGTTCTCTTTATAAAGGACATATAGAACAGAATATTGAATAAAGGAGTTCTCTTTATAGAACAGAATATTGAATAAAGGAGTTCTCCATATAGAACAGAATATTGAATAAAGGAGTTCTCTTTATAGAACAGAATATTGAATAAAGGAGTTCTCCATATAGAACAGAATATTGAATAAAGGAGTTCTCTTTATAGTGAACAGAATATTGAATAAAGGAGTTCTCTTTATAGTGAACAGAATATTGAATAAAGGAGTTCTCCATATAGAACAGAATATTGAATAAAGGAGTTCTCCATATAGAACAGAATATTGAATAAAGGAGTTCTCTCCATATAGAACAGAATATTGAATAAAGGAGTTCTCTTTATAGTGAACAGAATATTGAATAAAGGAGTCTCTCCATATAGAACAGAATATTGAATAAAGGAGTTCTCCATATAGAACAGAATATTGAATAAAGGAGTTCTCTTTATAGTGAACAGAATATTGAATAAAGGAGTTCTCTTTATAGTGAACAGAATATTGAATAAAGGAGTTCTCTTTATAGTGAACAGAATATTGAATAAAGGAGTTCTCTTTATAGAACAGAATATTGAATAAAGGAGTTCTCTTTATAGTGAACAGAATATTGAATAAAGGAGTTCTCCATATAGAACAGAATATTGAATAAAGGAGTTCTCTTTATAGTGAACAGAATATTGAATAAAGGAGTTCTCTTTATAGTGAACAGAATATTGAATAAAGGAGTTCTCCATATAGAACAGAATATTGAATAAAGGAGTTCTCTTTATAGTGAACAGAATATTGAATAAAGGAGTTCTCCATATAGAACAGAATATTGAATAAAGGAGTTCTCTTTATAGAACAGAATATTGAATAAAGGAGTTCTCTTTATAGTGAACAGAATATTGAATAAAGGAGTTCTCTCCATATAGAACAGAATATTGAATAAAGGAGTTCTCCATATAGAACAGAATATTGAATAAAGGAGTTCTCTTTATAGAACAGAATATTGAATATTGAATATTGAATATAGGAGTCCTCCATATAGAACAGAATATTGAATAAAGGAGTTCTCCATATAGAACAGAATATTGAATAAAGGAGTTCTCTTTATAGAACAGAATATTGAATAAAGGAGTTCTCTTTATAGAACAGAATATTGAATAAAGGAGTTCTCCATATAGAACAGAATATTGAATAAAGGAGTTCTCTTTATAGAACAGAATATTGAATAAAGGAGTTCTCTTTATAGAACAGAATATTGAATAAAGGAGTTCTCTTTATAGTGAACAGAATATTGAATAAAGGAGTTCTCCATATAGAACAGAATATTGAATAAAGGAGTTCTCCATATAGAACAGAATATTGAATAAAGGAGTCCTCCATATAGAACAGAATATTGAATAAAGGAGTTCTCTTTATAGTGAACAGAATATTGAATAAAGGAGTCCTCCATATAGAACAGAATATTGAATAAAGGAGTTCTCCATATAGAACAGAATATTGAATAAAGGAGTCCTCCATATAGAACAGAATATTGAATAAAGGAGTTCTCCATATAGAACAGAATATTGAATAAAGGAGTCCTCCATATAGAACAGAATATTGAATAAAAAGAACAGAATAGTTCTCCATATAGAACAGAATATTGAATAAAGGAGTTCTCCATATAGAACAGAATATTGAATAAAGGAGTCCTCCATATAGAACAGAATATTGAATAAAGGAGTTCTCCATATAGAACAGAATATTGAATAAAGGAGTTGACACCAGGTGAGGGCTAGCTTCAGTATATAACACTATGTCTTTAGTATTGTTAACACCAGGTGAGGGCTAGCTTCAGTATATAACACTATGGTGCATGTCTTTAGTATTGTTAACACCAGGTGAGGGCTAGCTTCAGTATATAACACTATGTCTTTAGTATTGTTAACACCAGGTGAGGGCTAGCTTCAGTATATAACACTATGTCTTTAGTATTGTTAACACCAGGTGAGGGCTAGCTTCAGTATATAACACTATGGCTTTAGTATTGTTAACACCAGGTGAGGGCTAGCTTCAGTATATAACACTATGGCTTTAGTATTGTTAACATCAGGTGAGGGCTAGCTTCAGTATATAACACTATGGCTTTAGTATTGTTAACAGCAGGTGAGGGCTAGCTTCAGTATATAACACTATGGCTTTAGTATTGTTGACATCAGGTGAGGGCTAGCTTCAGTATATAACACTATGGCTTTAGTATTGTTAACATCAGGTGAGGGCTAGCTTCAGTATATAACACTATGTCTTTAGTATTGTTGACATCAGGTGAGGGCTAGCTTCAGTATATAACACTATGGTGCATGTCTTTAGTATTGTTAACATCAGGTGAGGGCTAGCTTCAGTATATAACACTATGGTGCATGTCTTTAGTATTGTTAACACCAGGTGAGGACTAGCTTCAGTATATAACACTATGTCTTTAGTATTGTTAACATCAGGTGAGGACTAGCTTCAGTATATAACACTATGGCTTTAGTATTGTTGACACCAGGTGAGGGCTAGCTTCAGTATATAACACTATGGCTTTAGTATTGTTAACACCAGGTGAGGGCTAGCTTCAGTATATAACACTATGGTGCATGTCTTTAGTATTGTTAACATCAGGTGAGGACTAGCTTCAGTATATAACACTATGGCTTTAGTATTGTTGACATCAGGTGAGGACTAGCTTCAGTATATAACACTATGGTGCATGTCTTTAGTATTGTTAACATCAGGTGAGGACTAGCTTCAGTATATAACACTATGGCTTTAGTATTGTTAACATCAGGTGAGGGCTAGCTTCAGTATATAACACTATGGTGCATGTCTTTAGTATTGTTAACACCAGGTGAGGACTAGCTTCAGTATATAACACTATGGCTTTAGTATTGTTAACACCAGGTGAGGGCTAGCTTCAGTATATAACACTATGGTGCATGTCTTTAGTATTGTTGACATCAGATAACAGCAGGTGAGGACTAGCTTCAGTATATAACACTATGGCTTTAGTATTGTTGACATCAGATAACATCAGGTGAGGGCTAGCTTCAGTATATAACACTATGGTGCATGTCTTTAGTATTGTTAACATCAGGTGAGGGCTAGCTTCAGTATATAACACTATGGTGCATGTCTTTAGTATTGTTAACATCAGGTGAGGGCTAGCTTCAGTATATAACACTATGGCTTTAGTATTGTTAACATCAGGTGAGGGCTAGCTTCAGTATATAACACTATGGCTTTAGTATTGTTGACATCAGGTGAGGGCTAGCTTCAGTATATAACACTATGGTGCATGTCTTTAGTATTGTTAACACCAGGTGAGGGCTAGCTTCAGTATATAACACTATGGTGCATGTCTTTAGTATTGTTAACACCAGGTGAGGGCTAGCTTCAGTATATAACACTATGGTGCATGTCTTTAGTATTGTTAACAGCAGGTGAGGACTAGCTTCAGTATATAACACTATGGCTTTAGTATTGTTGACATCAGGTAACAGCAGGTGAGGGCTAGCTTCAGTATATAACACTATGGTGCATGTCTTTAGTATTGTTAACATCAGGTGAGGGCTAGCTTCAGTATATAACACGTTGGTAAGGTGTACTTTAACTAGCTACTTGACATGAGGTGAAAACAGCATACCTGCATCCCTGGCAGGCTACTCTGAACCGGAGAGTGAGCCATGTCGCCTGTCGACAGTCTGACCAGCTATAACAGCTAACACAACGCAGCAGGTCGGTCCGACGGGGGATGGCGTCGAGCGTCCTTATCGATGCATCTTGCGTCCTTATCGATGCGTCCTTATCAATGCGTCTTGCGTCCTTATCGATGCGTCCTTATCAATGCGTCTTGCGTCCTTATCGATGCGTCCTGTGAATCCTTCCCCAACAAGCGCCGTACAAAGTTAAAACATGTCGACTCGGCCACGAAAATCTTGTGGTATTAGCAAGCTACTTAGTATCTACCCCTGACTAGCTGCACAGTGACAACAAATCAACCAGGAAAACAAATAGCTGCACAGTGACAACAAATCAACCAGGAAAACAAATAGCTGCACAATGACAACAAATCTACCAGGAAAACAAATCAACCAGGAAAACAAATAGCTGCACAATGACAACAAATCAACCAGGAAAACAAATAGCTGCACAATGACAACAAATCTACCAGGAAAACAAATAGCTGCACAATGACAACAAATCTACCAGGAAAACAAATAACTGCACAATGACAACAAATCTACCAGGAAAACAAATAGCTGCACAATGACAACAAATCTACCAGGAAAACAAATAGCTGCACAATGACAACAAATCTACCAGGAAAACAAATAGCTGCACAATGACAACAAATCTACCAGGAAAACAAATAGCTGCACCATGACAACAAATCAACCAGGAAAACAAATAGCTGCACCATGACAACAAATCTACCAGGAAAACAAATCTACCAGGAAAACAAATAGCTGCACAATGACAACAAATCTACCAGGAAAACAAATAGCTGCACAATGACAACAAATCTACCAGGAAAACAAATAACTAGCTGACAACGTAAGCTGGACCGAACTAGTGAACGGTTTCAATGTATAATTTTTTTTACCGTAAAGTTAATTCACGATCTAATATCACTGATTATCTATCGGACTACTGGCTGTCACGTCGTTATGTCCTGTATCCGACGGGTCCTTCATCCCGCAGCCAGAAAACAACATATTTGGTCCTGCGTCTCGCAAACATAAACCCAAATTCAATAGATATGAAACGCTCCGATCTTGTAATCGTTTTGGCTAACTTAAAATCCCCAAAATGGCCATTTACACGCTGTCAACTATACATATTAGCTGTGTTTTGTTCCTCATTTTCCTCCTGTCCTTATCCACCATCTTGTCAGTGCTGTCGCAACTGGCGGATCCATATCGACGCTAAGCAGAGCGTTGGACGCGCCCGACGTGGGAACGGAGCAGAGAGCTCAAACAACACCGTTCACGACATCATGATAAGCATCATATATATATATAGTTTAGTTTATATATATATATCATGATATTTTGTAACTGTTTGGAGAATACGTTGAAATCTAGATGAGCAGATAATGCTATTGTAGGGTTTATAAAAAGCAAACGGGTTGTTTTTCACCGGATAAAAGACTAAATGTGTTCTGCTGTGTTCACTTGGCCGGTTAGCTCAGTTGGTTAGAGCGTCGTGCTAATAACGCGAAGGTCGCGGGTTCGATACCCGTACTGGCCATGACACCCTTTTTTTGTGACTGTTTGAAGAGGCTGTGTTTTTATTTACTCGTCTCTCTAGATAAAGTTGGACTTCTTCTCTTCTACTCTATTGGTCCCATATGATATGGGTCTATTGTAGTGGTTGACTTTGAACTGGCCCAACTATAGTCATGCTTATGGGAAGCCACTATGTGGTACTATTGCTCCTACTCTAAAGGCCTGATACAAAGGACACCAGCTGAGTTGTAGTGCAGTTACGACTGTAATAAACTCAATGGAAGTCTGAGTAACGCAGTGTTTGTTAGCCGTCAGTCAGTCGAGCCGATATGGCGACCAGGAAGAATCTGTGTTTTAGAGCCGCTTCTCCTTTCTGAAACGTTAAAATGCTTCAAATCAGCGCAGTTGGATCGTAAAGGAATGCACCTCGGTCAACACACTGTTGGAAAATATACACGTGGACAAATCTCTCCCAAATCGGAAGGAAAAAGGGTAAGAAAGGAACGGGCGTCTTTTATGTCTTTTAGGTTACCTGAGCACCCTAACCGTGTCGGCTAGATGGTAGACAGCCGTACTATTTTAAATGCAAGTGGAAAACCAATGTCAATCATGTCCTGTATTTTTCCTTTAACTCTAATTGCTACGGTTTGCCAGTTAATTCTCTCTCTCCATTGAAGTGTCTGAATTTACAGATGTACTCCAGTTGGAATATAATGTGTGTGTTATATAAGGTCCTCGTCCAACAGGGTCATAGTGAATAGCCACATTATCCAAGACAGGGGTAGCCTATAAAGTAATCTTTGTTTTGGGGCTTTGGCTAACACCATGTGTTCGCAGTATGAGTTGATGGGTTTTCGCCTTGATCATTACTCAGTTCCCGTTACACATAAGAGTCCGTAGAAGTAACATTACCTCTCAAACTCGAGAAGACATCCTGCCTTCTCCCTACACTTCTCAGCTTCGCCCAGGACTGTTTCACGTCAACTACAATCCCGACTTTTTTAAATGTTTTGAAACGTCAATAATAATTTAGAAACGCCAATCATAGCTTGCTTTATGGCTTTTCGAAACATCAGCAAGAAAGAATCGTTCAAAATGAAAATATATACTGTAACAGTTTCTGCACAGATTTATACGGCCCCAATCCGAGGAAACTACACTTCCACTACACTTCCCCTTTACTACCAGGTGTTCAGAGCATGATAGATAGCTAATTAACACTGGTGGACCGTCTTGTCTTCTGTAAACAAGCTCTGCTACAGTGTAGTTTAGTAGGATGGAGGCTGTATGGGTCTGTAACTACTACAGTGTAGTTTAGTAGGATGGAGGCTGTATGGGTCTGTAACTACTACAGTGTAGTTTAGTAGGATGGAGGCTGTATGGGTCTGTAACTACTACAGTGTAGTTTAGTAGGATGGAGGCTCCATAGCTGTATGGGTCTGTAACTACTACAGTGTAGTTTAGTAGGATGGGGGCTGTATGGGTCTGTAACTACTACAGTGTAGTTTAGTAGGATGGAGGCTGTATGGGTCTGTAACTACTACAGTGTAGTTTAGTAGGATGGAGGCTCTATAGCTGTATGGATCTGTAACTACTACAGTGTAGTTTAGTAGGATGGAGGCTGTATGGGTCTGTAACTACTACAGTGTAGTTTAGTAGGATGGAGGCTGTATGGGTCTGTAACTACTACAGTGTAGTTTAGTAGGATGGAGGCTGTATGGATCTGTAACTACTACAGTGTAGTTTAGTAGGATGGAGGCTGTATGGATCTGTAACTACTACAGTGTAGTTTAGTAGGATGGAGGCTGTATGGGTCTGTAACTACTACAGTGTAGTTTAGTAGGATGGAGGCTGTATGGATCTGTAACTACTACAGTGTAGTTTAGTAGGATGGAGGCTGTATGGATCTGTAACTACTACAGTGTAGTTTAGTAGGATGGAGGCTGTATGGATCTGTAACTACTACAGTGTAGTTTAGTAGGATGGAGGCTGTATGGATCTGTAACTACTACAGTGTAGTTTAGTAGGATGGAGGCTGTATGGATCTGTAACTACTGCAGTGTAGTTTAGTAGGATGGAGGCTGTATGGATCTGTAACTACTACAGTGTAGTTTAGTAGGATGGAGGCTGTATGGATCTGTAACTACTACAGTGTAGTTTAGTAGGATGGAGGCTGTATGGGTCTGTAACTACTACAGTGTAGTTTAGTAGGATGGAGGCTGTATGGGTCTGTAACTACTACAGTGTAGTTTAGTAGGATGGAGCCATAGCTGTATGGATCTGTAACTACTACAGTGTAGTTTAGTAGGATGGAGGCTGTATGGGTCTGTAACTACTACAGTGTAGTTTAGTAGGATGGAGGCTGTATGGATCTGTAACTACTACAGTGTAGTTTAGTAGGATGGAGGCTGTATGGATCTGTAACTACTACAGTGTAGTTTAGTAGGATGGAGGCTGTATGGATCTGTAACTACTACAGTGTAGTTTAGTAGGATGGAGGCTGTATGGGTCTGTAACTACTACAGTGTAGTTTAGTAGGATGGAGGCTGTATGGGTCTGTAACTACTACAGTGTAGTTTAGTAGGATGGAGGCTCCATAGCTGTATGGGTCTGTAACTACTACAGTGTAGTTTAGTAGGATGGAGGCTCCATAGCTGTATGGATCTGTAACTACTACAGTGTAGTTTAGTAGGATGGAGGCTGTATGGATCTGTAACTACTACAGTGTAGTTTAGTAGGATGGAGGCTGTATGGATCTGTAACTACTACAGTGTAGTTTAGTAGGATGGAGGCTGTATGGATCTGTAACTACTACAGTGTAGTTTAGTAGGATGGAGGCTCCATAGCTGTATGGGTCTGTAACTACTACAGTGTAGTTTAGTAGGATGGAGGCTGTATGGATCTGTAACTACTACAGTGTAGTTTAGTAGGATGGAGGCTGTGTGGATCTGTAACTACTACAGTGTAGTTTAGTAGGATGGAGGCTCCATAGCTGTATGGGTCTGTAACTACTACAGTGTAGTTTAGTAGGATGGAGGCTCCATAGCTGTATGGATCTGTAACTACTACAGTGTAGTTTAGTAGGATGGAGGCTGTATGGGTCTGTAACTACTACAGTGTAGTTTAGTAGGATGGAGGCTGTATGGGTCTGTAACTACTACAGTGTAGTTTAGTAGGATGGAGGCTGTATGGGTCTGTAACTACTACAGTGTAGTTTAGTAGGATGGAGGCTGTATGGATCTGTAACTACTACAGTGTAGTTTAGTAGGATGGAGGCTGTATGGATCTGTAACTGCTACAGTGTAGTTTAGTAGGATGGAGGCTGTATGGCTCTGTAACTACTACAGTGTAGTTTAGTAGGATGGAGGCTGTATGGATTTGTAACTACTACAGTGTAGTTTAGTAGGATGGAGGCTCCATAGCTGTATGGATCTGTACCTACTACAGTGTAGTTTAGTAGGATGGAGGCTGTATGGGTCTGTAACTACTACAGTGTAGTTTAGTAGGATGGAGGATGTATGGATCTGTAACTACTACAGTGTAGTTTAGTAGGATGGAGGCTGTATGGGTCTGTAACTACTACAGTGTAGTTTAGTAGGATGGAGCGCTCCATGGGTCTGTAACTACTACAGTGTAGTTTAGTAGGATGGAGGCTGTATGGATCTGTAACTACTACAGTGTAGTTTAGTAGGATGGAGGCTGTATGGATCTGTAACTACTACAGTGTAGTTTAGTAGGATGGAGGCTGTATGGGTCTGTAACTACTACAGTGTAGTTTAGTAGGATGGAGGCGCCATAGCTGTATGGATCTGTAACTACTACAGTGTAGTTTAGTAGGATGGAGGCTCCATAGCTGTATGGATCTGTAACTACTACAGTGTAGTTTAGTAGGATGGAGCTCCATAGCTGTATGGATCTGTAACTACTACAGTGTAGTTTAGTAGGATGGAGGCTGTATGGGTCTGTAACTACTACAGTGTAGTTTAGTAGGATGGAGGCTGTATGGGTCTGTAACTACTCTAGGATGGAGGCTGTATGGATCTGTAACTACTACAGTGTAGTTTAGTAGGATGGAGGCTGCTGTATGGATCTGTAACTACTACAGTGTAGTTTAGTAGGATGGAGGCTGTATGGATCTGTAACTACTACAGTGTAGTTTAGTAGGATGGAGGCTCCATAGCTGTATGGGTCTGTAACTACTACAGTGTAGTTTAGTAGGATGGAGGCTGTATGGGTCTGTAACTACTACAGTGTAGTTTAGTAGGATGGAGGCTGTATGGGTCTGTAACTACTACAGTGTAGTTTAGTAGGATGGAGGCTGTATGGGATCTGTAACTACTACAGTGTAGTTTAGTAGGATGGAGGCTGTATGGATCTGTAACTACTACAGTGTAGTTTAGTAGGATGGAGGCTGTATGGGTCTGTAACTACTACAGGAGTTTGTAGGATGGACTATGGGTCTGTAACTACTACAGTGTAGTTTAGTAGGATGGAGGCTGTATGGGTCTGTAACTACTACAGTGTAGTTTAGTAGGATGGAGGCTGTATGGGTCTGTAACTACTACAGTGTAGTTTAGTAGGATGGAGGCTGTATGGGTCTGTAACTACTACAGTGTAGTTTAGTAGGATGGAGGCTGTATGGGTCTGTAACTACTACAGTGTAGTTTAGTAGGATGGAGGCTGTATGGATCTGTAACTACTACAGTGTAGTTTAGTAGGATGGAGGCTGTATGGGTCTGTAACTACTACAGTGTAGTTTAGTAGGATGGAGGCTCCATAGCTGTATGGATCTGTAACTACTACAGTGTAGTTTAGTAGGATGGAGGCTGTATGGGTCTGTAACTACTACAGTGTAGTTTAGTAGGATGGAGGCTGTATGGGTCTGTAACTACTACAGTGTAGTTTAGTAGGATGGAGGCTGTATGGATCTGTAACTACTACAGTGTAGTTTAGTAGGATGGAGGCTGTATGGATCTGTAACTACTACAGTGTAGTTTAGTAGGATGGAGGCTGTATGGATCTGTAACTACTACAGTGTAGTTTAGTAGGATGGAGGCTGTATGGGTCTGTAACTACTACAGTGTAGTTTAGTAGGATGGAGGCTGTATGGGTCTGTAACTACTACAGTGTAGTTTAGTAGGATGGAGGCTGTATGGGTCTGTAACTACTACAGTGTAGTTTAGTAGGATGGAGGCTGTATGGGTCTGTAACTACTACAGTGTAGTTTAGTAGGATGGAGGCTCCATAGTTGTATGGGTCTGTAACTACTACAGTGTAGTTTAGTAGGATGGAGGCTCCATAGCTGTATGGATCTGTAACTACTACAGTGTAGTTTAGTAGGATGGAGGCTGTATGGGTCTGTAACTACTACAGTGTAGTTTAGTAGGATGGAGGCTCCATAGCTGTATGGATCTGTAACTACTACAGTGTAGTTTAGTAGGATGGAGGCTGTATGGGTCTGTAACTACTACAGTGTAGTTTAGTAGGATGGAGGCTCCATAGCTGTATGGATCTGTAACTACTACAGTGTAGTTTAGTAGGATGGAGGCTGTATGGGTCTGTAACTACTACAGTGTAGTTTAGTAGGATGGAGGCTGTATGGATCTGTAACTACTACAGTGTAGTTTAGTAGGATGGAGGCTGTATGGATCTGTAACTACTACAGTGTAGTTTAGTAGGATGGAGGCTGTATGGGTCTGTAACTACTACAGTGTAGTTTAGTAGGATGGAGGCTGTATGGGTCTGTAACTACTACAGTGTAGTTTAGTAGGATGGAGGCTGTATGGGTCTGTAACTACTACAGTGTAGTTTAGTAGGATGGAGGCTGTATGGATCTGTAACTACTACAGTGTAGTTTAGTAGGATGGAGGCTCTATAGCTGTATGGATCTGTAACTGTCTCTCTCTCTCTGTCTCTGTCTCTCTCTGTCTCTCTGCTCTCTCTCTGTTTCTCTGTCTCTCTCTCTCTGTCTCTCTGTCTCTCTCTCTCTCCCTCCCTCTCTCTCAATGTGTTTAAGGTGCTGTGCCTCTCCCTCCTCTCTCTCAATGTGTTTATGGTGCTGTGCCTGTCCCTCCCTCCCTCTCTCTCAATGTGTTTATGGTGCTGTGCCTGTCCCTCCCTCCCTCTCTCTCAATGTGTTTAAGGTGCTGTGCCTCTCCCTCCCTCTCTCTCAATGTGTTTATGGTGCTGTGCCTGTCCCTCCCTCCCTCTCTCTCAATGTGTTTATGGTGCTGTGCCTGTCCCTCCCTCTCTCTCTCTCTCTCAATGTGTTTAAGGTGCTGTGCCTGTCCCTCCCTCTCTCTCAATTCAAAGGGCTTTATTGGCATGGGAAACATGTATATGTTGCCAAAGCGAGTGAAATAGATAATGAACAGAGGTGAAATAAACATATCCCAGTAAACATTCCACTCACAAAAGTACCAAAACAATAAACACATTTCAAACTTCATATTATGTTCAAATGGTTAAAGTGTAAAAGGGAAAATAAATAAACATAAATATGGGTTGTATTTATAATGGTGTTTGTTCTTCACTGGTTGCCCTTTCTTGTGGCAACAGGTCACAAATCTTGCTGCTGTGATGGCACATTGTGGTATTTCACCCAGTAGATATGGGAGTTTATCAAGATTGGGTTTGTTTTCGAATTCTTTGTGGATCTGTAATCTGAGGGAAATATGTCTCTCTAATATGGTCATCCAATGGGCAGGAGGTTAGGAAGTGCAGCTCACTTTCCACCTCATTTTGTGGGCAGTGTGCACATAGCCTGCGTGGTTTTGAATGAGTGGTGTAGTGGTTTTGCTGCTCTGAATGCCCGGTGTAGTGGTTTTGCTGCTCTGAATGCCCGGTGTAGTGGTTTTGCTGCTCTGAATGCCCGGTGTAGTGGTTTTGCTGCTCTGAATGCCTGGTGTAGTGGTTTAGCTGCTCTGAATGCGTGGTGTAGTGGTTTAGCTGCTCTGAATGCGTGGTGTAGTGGTTTAGCTGCTCTGAATGCCCGGTGTAGTGGTTTAGCTGCTCTGAATGCCCGTGTAGTGGTTTAGCTTCTCTGAATGCCCGGTGTAGTGATTTAGCTGCTCTGAAGGCCCGGTGTAGTGGTTTAGCTGCTCTGAATGCGTGGTGTAGTGGTTTAGCTGCTCTGAATGCCCGGTGTAGTGGTTTAGCTGCTCTGAATGCCCGGTGTAGTGGTTTTGCTGCTCTGAAGGACTGATGTAGTGGTTTTGCTGCTCTGAAGGACCGATGTAGTGGTTTTGCTGCTCTGAAGGACCGATGTAGTGGTTTTGCTGCTCTGAAGGCCCGGTGTAGTGGTTTAGCTGCTCTGAAGGCCCGGTGTAGTGGTTTAGCTGCTCTGAAGGCCCGGTGTAGTGGTTTTGCTGCTCTGAAGGCCCGTGTAGTGGTTTTGCTGCTCTGAATGCGTGGTGTAGTGGTTTTGCTGCTCTGAATGCCCGATGTAGTGGTTTAGCTGGTCTGAAGGCCCGTGTGTAGTGGTTTAGCTGCTCTGAATGCCCGGTGTAGTGGTTTTGCTGCTCTGAAGGCCCGGTGTAGTGGTTTTGCTGCTCTGAAGGCCCGGTGTAGTGGTTTTGCTGCTCTGAATGCGTGGTGTAGTGGTTTTGCTGCTCTCAAGGCCCGGTGTAGTGGCTTTGCTGCTCTGAATGCCCGGTGTAGTGGTTTTGCTGCTCTGAATGCCCGGTGTAGTGGTTTTGCTGCTCTGAATGCCCGGTGTAGTGGTTTTGCTGCTCTGAATGCCAGGTGTAGTGGTTTTGTGCTGTTCCCTATGGATGGTTTTGACCAGGACCCATAGGGAATAGGGTGCCATTTTGGAGGCTTTGGACCAGGACCCATAGGGAATAGGGTGCCAGTTTGGAGGCTTTTGACCAGGGCCCATAGGGAATAGAGTGCCATTTTGGATCCTTTTGACCAGGGTCCATAGGGAATAGGGTGCCATTTTGGATCCTTTTGACCAGGGTTCTACATAGGAAATACTGACTTATCTTTGACCAGGATCTACTGTAGCTGAAATAGGGTGACTTATCTGGATCCTAGCTGAAATTGACTTATCCCTGGGGATCTACTGTAGCTGAAATATTGACTTATCTCTGGGGATCTACTGTAGCTGAAATACTGACTTATCCCTGGGGATCTACTGTAGCTGAAATATTGACTTATCTCTGGGGATCTACTGTAGCTGAAATACTGACTTATCTCTGGGGATCTACTGTAGCTGAAATACTGACTTATCTCTGGGGATCTACTGTAGCTGAAATACGGACTTATCTCTGGGGATCTACTGTAGCTGAAATACTGACTTATCTCTGGGGATCTACTGTAGCTGAAATACCGACTTATCTCTGGGGATCTACTGTAGCTGAAATACCGACTTATCTCTGGGGATCTACTGTAGCTGAAATACCGACTTATCTCTGGGGATCTACTGTAGCTGAAATACTGACTTATCTCTGGGGAACTACTGTAGCTGAAATACTGACTTATCTCTGGGGATCTACTGTAGCTGAAATACTGACTTATCTCTGGGGATCTACTGTAGCTGAAATACTGACTTATCTCTGGGGATCTACTGTAGCTGAAATACTGACTTATCTCTGGGGATCTACTGTAGCTGAAATACTGACTTATCTCTGGGGACTACTGTAGCTGAAATACTGACTTATCTCTGGGGATCTACTGTAGCTGAAATACCGACTTATCTCTGGGGATCTACTGTAGCTGCAATACTGACTTATCTCTGGGGATCTACTGTAGCTGAAATACTGACTTATCTCTGGGGATCTACTGTAGCTGCATACTGACTTATCTCTGGGGATCTACTGTAGCTGAAATACTGACTTATCTCTGGGGATCTACTGTAGCTGAAATACTGACTTATCTCTGGGGATCTACTGTAGCTGAAATACTGACTTATCTCTGGGGATCTACTGTAGCTGAAATACCGACTTATCTCTGGGGATCTACTGTAGCTGAAATACTGACTTATCTCTGGGGATCTACTGTAGCTGAAATACTGACTTATCTCTGGGGATCTACTGTAGCTGAAATACTGACTTATCTCTGGGGATCTACTGTAGCTGAAATACTGACTTATCTCTGGGGATCTACTGTAGCTGACATACTGACTTATCTCTGGGGATCTACTGTAGCTGAAATACTGACTTATCTCTGGGGATCTACTGTAGCTGAAATACTGACTTATCTCTGGGGATCTACTGTAGCTGAAATACCGACTTATCTCTGGGGATCTACTGTAGCTGATATACTGCTATTTTTCTCGGAAGGTCGCATGTTCTGTCGTCTGTCAAATCCTCAACCTATGATGCTGTCACCTATTTAGTCTTTAGATCAGTCAACAGGAGAATGTTGGAAGGAACTTGTATAGGATGAGATGAATTCAGCCCGGTCATGGTTAGGGTTAGGGTTAGGTTAGGGGTTAGGGTTAGGGTTAGAATTCAGCCCGGTCATGGTTAGGGTTAGGGTGAGATGAATTCAGCCCGGTCATGTCTGATCTGGTCTGGGTTTGATGACCTCACTGCTTTGGAACGTTGTGTTTTGTAGACAGTAAAGTGCTCTCCGTTTGTGTTGTGTTCCAAACATTCAGTCGCACACATGTAGGTAGAGAGAGCGACGACCCCTCCAGGGGTTGAAACGGATCTCCGTTGGCTCCGTTAGTGTCGACCCCTCCAGGGGTTGAGGAGCAGGGCTGTGGTTCTGCATCTCCGTTGGCTCAGTTAGTGTCGGCCCTCCAGGGGCCGATGAGCAGGGCTGTGGTTCTGCATCTCCGTTGGCTCCGTTAGTGTCGAGCCCTCCAGGGGTCGAGGAGCAGGGCTGTGGTTCCGGATCTCCGTTGGCTTCGACCCCTCCAGGGGGTCGAGGAACAGGGCTGTGGTTCTGCATCTCCCTCCAGGGGGTCGAGGAACAGGGCTGTGGTTCTGCATCTCCGTTGGCTCCGTTAGTGTCGACCCCTCCAGGGGGTCGAGGAACAGGGCTGTGGTTCTGCATCTCAGTTGGCTCCGTTAGTGTCGACCCCTCCAGGGGGCCGATGAGCAGGGCTGTGGTTCCGGATCTCCATTGGCTCCGTTAGTGTCGTCCCCTCCAGGGGGTCGAGGGGCAGGGCTGTGGTTCCACATCTCCCTTGGCCCCGTTAGTGTCGACCCCTCCAGGGGTCGAGGAGCAGGGGGTCGAGGAGGAGGGCTGTGGTTCCGGATCTCCGTTGGCTCCGTTAGTGTCGACCCTCCAGGGGGCCGATGAGCAGGGCTGTGGTTCTGCATCTCCGTTGGCTCGTTAGTGTCGACCCCTCCAGGGGCCGATGAGCAGGGCTGTGGTTCTGCATCTCCGTTAGTGCTCCGTTGAGTGTCGAGGCCCCTCCAGGGGCCGATGAGCAGGGCTGTGGTTCTGCATCTCCGTTGGCTCCGTTAGTGTGAGGAGCAGGGCTGTGGTTCTGCATCTCCGTTATCGTTAGTGTCGAGCCCCTCCAGGGGTCGAGGGGCAGGGCTGTGGTTCGCTGACGGTGAGGAGGATGGCCTGAGGGCTGAGGGACAGAGGTATGCTCCGTCTCATCCTTCAACCTCCTTTAATCCCTCTGTGTGTCTGTCTATATCAACGTTACTGTCTGGTTTAGTCTGTCCCAGCTAAAATACCATTGGGTTTTCTAGACTTGTTTCTTCGTCATGGAGTCTAGTGACTCACCTGCAAGCGGGGCTGAAATGTTGCTGTGTTAGCTGTTAGGTCACTGACCACCAATGGGGTTCACTCCCTCAGATGAAGTGCTCTCTGATTCAGAAAGAGAAGTCCTGGGGCATCTGGCCTGGTTTAGACAGGAAGTACTGCATCTGGCCTGGTTTAGACAGGGAAGTACTGCATCTGGCCTGGTTTAGACAGGGAAGTACTGCATCTGGCTGGTTTAGACAGGGAAGTCCTCTATCTGGCCTGGTTTAGACAGGGAAGTCCTCTATCTGCTGGTTTAGACAGAGAAGTCTCTATCTGGCCTGGTTTAGACAGAGAAGTATCTGGCCTGGTTTAGACAGGAAGTCCTCTATCTGGCCTGGTTTGGTCTCTATCTGGCCTGGTTTAGACAGGGAAGTACTGCATCTGGCCTGGTTTAGACAGGAAGTAGATCTGGCCAGGGAAGTCCTCTATCTCCAGAAAGTACTGCATCTGGCTGGTTTAGACAGGGAAGTACTGCATCTGGCCTGGTTTAGACAGGAAGTCCTCTATCTGGCCTGGTTTAGACAGAGAAGTCCTCTATCTGGCCTGGTTTAGACAGAGAAGTCCTCTATCTGGCCTGGTTTGGTTGGTTTAGACAGGAAGTCCCGTGATCTGGCCTGGTTTAGACAGGAAGTCCTCTATCTGGCCTGGTTTAGACAGGGAAGTACTGCATCTGGCCTGGTTTAGATAAGGAAGTAATCTGGCCTGGTTTAGACAGGAAGTACGCATCTGGCCTGGTTTAGACAGGGAAGTACTGCATCTGGCCTGGTTTAGACAGAGAAGTCCTCTATCTGGCCTGGTTTAGACAGGGAAGTACTGCATCTGGCCTGGTTTAGATAAGGAAGTACTGTATCTGGCCTGTTTCATACTGTTACAGACAGACTGTATCTGACCTGGTTCTCACAGTAATTGTCTGTCCTTTTTGGGCTGAATACTTATATTCCCATGGCAACCTGTGT
>NW_027039554.1:0-38694 GCF_034236695.1 Oncorhynchus nerka
ACAGTAGAATAAATACAGTATATACATATGAGATGAGTAATGCATAGACTAAGATACAGTAGAATAAATACAGTATATACATATGAGATGAGTAAATGCATAGACTAAGATACAGTAGAATAAATACAGTATATACATATGAGATGAGTAATGCATAGACTAAGATACAGTAGAATAGAATACAGTATATACATATGAGATGAGTAATGCATAGACTAAGATACAGTAGAATAAATACAGTATATACATATGAGATGAGTAATGCATAGACTAAGATACAGTAGAATAGAATACAGTATATACATATGAGATGAGTAATGCATAGACTAAGATACAGTAGAATAGAATAGAATACATATGAGATATATACAGATATGAGATAGAATACAGTAATGCATAGACTAAGATACAGTAGAATAGAATACAGTATATACATATGAGATGAGTAATGCATAGACTAAGATACAGTAGAATAGAATACAGTATATACATATGAGATGAGTAAGAATAGAATACAGTATGTACATATGAGATGAGTAATGCATAGACTAAGATACAGTAGAATAGAATACAGTATATACATATGAGATGAGTAATGCATAGACTAAGATACAGTAGAATAGAATACAGTATATACATATGAGATGAGTAATGCATAGACTAAGATACAGTAGAATAAATACAGTATATACATATGAGATGAGTAATGCATAGACTAAGATACAGTAGAATAAATACAGTATATACATATGAGATGAGTAATGCATAGACTAAGATACAGTAGAATAAATACAGTATATACATATGAGATGAGTAATGCATAGACTAAGATACAGTAGAATAAATACAGTATATACATATGAGATGAGTAATACATAGACTAAGATACAGTAGAATAAATACAGTATATACATATGAGATGAGTAATGCATAGACTAAGATACAGTAGAATAAATACAGTATATACATATGAGATGAGTAATACATAGACTAAGATACAGTAGAATAGAATACAGTATGTACATATGAGATGAGTAATGCATAGACTAAGATACAGTAGAATAGAATACAGTATATACATATGAGATGAGTAATGCATAGACTAAGATACAGTAGAATAGAATACAGTATATACATATGAGATGAGTAATGCATAGACTAAGATACAGTAGAATAGAATACAGTATATACATATGAGATGAGTAATGCATAGACTAAGATACAGTAGAATAGAATACAGTATATACATATGAGATGAGTAATGCATAGACTAAGATACAGTAGAATAGAATACAGTATATACATATGAGATGAGTAATGCATAGACTAAGATACAGTAGAATAGAATACAGTATATACATATGAGATGAGTAATGCATAGACTAAGATACAGTAGAATAGAATACAGTATATACATATGAGATGAGTAATGCATAGACTAAGATACAGTAGAATAGAATACAGTATATACATATGAGATGAGTAATGCATAGACTAAGATACAGTAGAATAGTATACAGTATGTACATATGAGATGAGTAATGCATAGACTAAGATACAGTAGAATAGAATACAGTATATACATATGAGATGAGTAATGCATAGACTAAGATACAGTAGAATAGAATACAGTATATACATATGAGATGAGTAATGCATAGACTAAGATACAGTAGAATAAATACAGTATATACATATGAGATGAGTAATGCATAGACTAAGATACAGTAGAATAAATACAGTATATACATATGAGATGAGTAATGCATAGACTAAGATACAGTAGAATAAATACAGTATATACATATGAGATGAGTAATGCATAGACTAAGATACAGTAGAATAAATACAGTATATACATATGAGATGAGTAATACATAGACTAAGATACAGTAGAATAAATACAGTATATACATATGAGATGAGTAATGCATAGACTAAGATACAGTAGAATAGAATACAGTATATACATATGAGATGAGTAATGCATAGACTAAGATACAGTAGAATAAATACAGTATATACATATGAGATGAGTAATGCATAGACTAAGATACAGTAGAATAGAATACAGTATATACATATGAGATGAGTAATGCATAGACTAAGATACAGTAGAATAGAATACAGTATATACATATGAGATGAGTAATGCATAGACTAAGATACAGTAGAATAGAATACAGTATATACATATGAGATGAGTAATGCATAGACTAAGATACAGTAGAATAGAATACAGTATATACATATGAGATGAGTAATGCATAGACTAAGATACAGTAGAATAGAATACAGTATATACATATGAGATGAGTAATGCATAGACTAAGATACAGTAGAATAGTATACAGTATGTACATATGAGATGAGTAATGCATAGACTAAGATACAGTAGAATAGAATACAGTATATACATATGAGATGAGTAATGCATAGACTAAGATACAGTAGAATAGAATACAGTATATACATATGAGATGAGTAATGCATAGACTAAGATACAGTAGAATAAATACAGTATATACATATGAGATGAGTAATGCATAGACTAAGATACAGTAGAATAAATACAGTATATACATATGAGATGAGTAATACATAGACTAAGATACAGTAGAATAAATACAGTATATACATATGAGATGAGTAATGCATAGACTAAGATACAGTAGAATAAATACAGTATATACATATGAGATGAGTAATGCATAGACTAAGATACAGTAGAATAAATACAGTATATACATATGAGATGAGTAATGCATAGACTAAGATACAGTAGAATAGAATACAGTATATACATATGAGATGAGTAATGCATAGACTAAGATACAGTAGAATAGAATACAGTATATACATATGAGATGAGTAATGCATAGACTAAGATACAGTAGAATAGAATACAGTATATACATATGAGATGAGTAATGCATAGACTAAGATACAGTAGAATAGAATACAGTATATACATATGAGATGAGTAATGCATAGACTAAGATACAGTAGAATAGAATACAGTATATACATATGAGATGAGTAATGCATAGACTAAGATACAGTAGAATAGTATACAGTATATACATATGAGATGAGTAATGCATAGACTAAGATACAGTAGAATAGAATACAGTATATACATATGAGATGAGTAATGCATAGACTAAGATACAGTAGAATAGAATACAGTATATACATATGAGATGAGTAATGCATAGACTAAGATACAGTAGAATAGTATACAGTATGTACATATGAGATGAGTAATGCATAGACTAAGATACAGTAGAATAGAATACAGTATATACATATGAGATGAGTAATGCATAGACTAAGATACAGTAGAATAGAATACAGTATATACATATGAGATGAGTAATGCATAGACTAAGATACAGTAGAATAAATACAGTATATACATATGAGATGAGTAATGCATAGACTAAGATACAGTAGAATAAATACAGTATATACATATGAGATGTGAGTAATGCATAGACTAAGATACAGTAGAATAAATACAGTATATACATATGAGATGAGTAATGCATAGACTAAGATACAGTAGAATAAATACAGTATATACATATGAGATGAGTAATACATAGAATAAGATACAGTAGAATAAATAGTATATACATATGAGATGAGTAATGCATAGACTAAGATACAGTAGAATAAATACAGTATATACATATGAGATGAGTAATGCATAGACTAAGATACAGTAGAATAAATACAGTATATACATATGAGATGAGTAATGCATAGACTAAGATACAGTAGAATAGAATACAGTATATACATATGAGATGAGTAATGCATAGACTAAGATACAGTAGAATAGAATACAGTATATACATATGAGATGAGTAATGCATAGACTAAGATACAGTAGAATAGAATACAGTATATACATATGAGATGAGTAATGCATAGACTAAGATACAGTAGAATAGAATACAGTATATACATATGAGATGAGTAATGCATAGACTAAGATACAGTAGAATAGAATACAGTATATACATATGAGATGAGTAATGCATAGACTAAGATACAGTAGAATAGTATACAGTATGTACATATGAGATGAGTAATGCATAGACTAAGATACAGTAGAATAGAATACAGTATATACATATGAGATGAGTAATGCATAGACTAAGATACAGTAGAATAGAATACAGTATATACATATGAGATGAGTAATGCATAGACTAAGATACAGTAGAATAAATACAGTATATACATATGAGATGAGTAATGCATAGACTAAGATACAGTAGAATAAATACAGTATATACATATGAGATGAGTAATGCATAGACTAAGATACAGTAGAATAAATACAGTATATACATATGAGATGAGTAATACATAGACTAAGATACAGTAGAATAAATACAGTATATACATATGAGATGAGTAATGCATAGACTAAGATACAGTAGAATAAATACAGTATATACATATGAGATGAGTAATGCATAGACTAAGATACAGTAGAATAGAATACAGTATATACATATGAGATGAGTAATACATAGACTAAGATACAGTAGAATAAATACAGTATATACATATGAGATGAGTAATGCATAGACTAAGATACAGTAGAATAGAATACAGTATATATATATGAGATGAGTAATACATAGACTAAGATACAGTAGAATAAATACAGTATATACATATGAGATGAGTAATGCATAGACTAAGATACAGTAGAATAGAATACAGTATATACATATGAGATGAGTAATACATAGACTAAGATACATTAAAATAAATACAGTATATACATATGAGATGAGTAATGCATAGACTAAGATACAGTAGAATAGAATACAGTATATACATATGAGATGAGTAATGCATAGACTAAGATACAGTAGAATAGAATACAGTATATACATATGAGATGAGTAATACATAGACTAAGATACAGTAGAATAGAATACAGTATATACATATGAGATGAGTAATACATAGACTAAGATACAGTAGAATAAATACAGTATATACATATGAGATGAGTAATGCATAGACTAAGATACAGTAGAATAGAATACAGTATATACATATGAGATGAGTAATGCATAGACTAAGATACAGTAGAATAGAATACAGTATATACATATGAGATGAGTAATGCATAGACTAAGATACAGTAGAATAGAATACAGTATATACATATGAGATGAGTAATACATAGACTAAGATACAGTAGAATAGAATACAGTATATACATATGAGATGAGTAATACATAGACTAAGATACAGTAGAATAGTATACAGTATATACATATGAGATGAGTAATGCATAGACTAAGATACAGTAGAATAGAATACAGTATGTACATATGAGATGAGTAATGTCAGAGCAGCATGGACTAAGATACAGTAGAATAGAATACAGTATATACATATGAGATGAGTAATGTCAGAGCAGCATAGACTAAGATACAGTAGAATAGAATACAGTATATACATATGAGATGAGTAATGCATAGACTAAGATACAGTAGAATAGAATACAGTATATACATATGAGATGAGTAATGCATAGACTAAGATACAGTAGAATAGAATACAGTATATACATATGAGATGAGTAATACATAGACTAAGATACAGTAGAATAGAATACAGTATATACATATGAGATGAGTAATACATAGACTAAGATACAGTAGAATAGAATACAGTATATACATATGAGATGAGTAATACATAGACTAAGATACAGTAGAATAGTATACAGTATATACATATGAGATGAGTAATGCATAGACTAAGATACAGTAGAATAGAATACAGTATATACATATGAGATGAGTAATGTCAGAGCAGCATAGACTAAGATACAGTAGAATAGAATACAGTATATATATATGAGATGAGTAATGCATAGACTAAGATACATTAGAATAGAATACAGTATATACATATGAGATGAGTGATGTCAGAGCAGCATAGACTAAGATACAGTAGAATAGAATACAGTATATACATATGGGAGGAGTAATGTCAGAGCAGCATAGACTAAGATACAGTAGAATAGAATACAGTATATACATATGAGATGAGTGATGTCAGAGCAGCATAGACTAAGATACAGTAGAATAGTATACAGTATATACATATGAGATGAGTAATACATAGACTAAGATACAGTAGAATAGTATACAGTATATACATATGAGATGAGTAATGCATAGACTAAGATACTGTAGAATAGAATACAGTATATACATATGAGATGAGTAATGCATAGACTAAGATACAGTAGAATAGAATACAGTATATACATATGAGATGAGTAATGCATAGACTAAGATACAGTAGAATAGAATACAGTATATACATATGAGATGAGTAATGCATAGACTAAGATACAGTAGAATAGAATACAGTATATACATATGAGATGAGTAATACATAGACTAAGATACAGTAGAATAGAATACAGTATATACATATGAGATGAGTAATACATAGACTAAGATACAGTAGAATAGTATACAGTATATAAATATGAGATGAGTAATGCATAGACTAAGATACAGTAGAATAGAATACAGTATATACATATGAGATGAGTAATGTCAGAGCAGCATAGACTAAGATACAGTAGAATAGAATACAGTATATATATATGAGATGAGTAATGCATAGACTAAGATACATTAGAATAGAATACAGTATATACATATGAGATGAGTGATGTCAGAGCAGCATAGACTAAGATACAGTAGAATAGAATACAGTATATACATATGGGAGGAGTAATGTCAGAGCAGCATAGACTAAGATACAGTAGAATAGAATACAGTATATACATATGAGATGAGTGATGTCAGAGCAGCATAGACTAAGATACAGTAGAATAGTATACAGTATATACATATGAGATGAGTAATACATAGACTAAGATACAGTAGAATAGTATACAGTATATACATATGAGATGAGTAATGCATAGACTAAGATACTGTAGAATAGAATACAGTATATACATATGAGATGAGTAATGCATAGACTAAGATACTGTAGAATAGAATACAGTATGTACATATGAGATGAGTGATGCATAAACTAAGATACAGTAGAATAGAATACAGTATATACATATGAGATGAGTAATGCATAGACTAAGATACAGTAGAATAGAATACAGTATATACATATGAGATGAGTAATGCATAGACTAAGATACAGTAGAATAGAATACAGTATGTACATATGAGATGAGTAAAGCATAGACTAAGATACAGTAGAATAGAATACAGTATGTACATATGAGATGAGTAAAGCATAGACTAAGATACAGTAGAATAGAATACAGTATATACATATGAGATGAGTAATGCATAGACTAAGATACAGTAGAATAGAATACAGTATATACATATGAGATGAGTAATGCATAGACTAAGATACAGTAGAATAGAATACAGTATATACATATGAGATGAGTAATGCATAGACTAAGATACAGTAGAATAGAATACAGTATGTACATATGAGATGAGTAAAGCATAGACTAAGATACAGTAGAATAGAATACAGTATATATATATATATGAGATGAGTAATGCATAGACTAAGATACAGTAGAATAGAATACAGTATATACATATGAGATGAGTAATGCATAGACTAAGATACAGTAGAATAGAATACAGAATATACATATGAGATGAGTAAAGCAAAATATGTAAACATTATTAAAGTGAATAGTGTTCCATTATTCAAGTGGACAGTGATTTCAAGTCTATGTTTATAGGGCAGCAGCCTCTAAGTTGCTAGTGATGGCTATTTAAAAACATCTTCGTTGTTGGTGGGTCCCCTGCGGGACGTTGAGCATGCAATTAGCATGAGGTTGTAAGTAACAAGAACATTTCCCAGGACATAGACATATCTGATATTGGCAGAAAGCTTAAATTCTTGTTAACCTCTTGCTTCTACTCGGGAAGCTTGTGTCCCAACTAGAGCTCTGGAAATGCAAATGCGCTACGCTAAATGCTAATAGTATTAGTTAAAACTCAAAAGTTCATTAAAATACACATGCAGGGTATCGAATTAAAGCTACACTCGTTGTGAATCCAGGCAACAAGTCAGATTTTTAAAATGCTTTTCGGCGAAAGCATGAGAAGCTATTATCTGATAGCATGTAACACCCCAAAAGACCCACAGGGGACGTAAACAAAATAATTAGCATTTCGGCGTTACACAAACCGCACAATAAAATAGAAAACATTCATTACCTTTCACCATCTTCTTTGTTGGCACTCCTAGATGTCCCATAAACACTATTTGGGTCTTTATTTCGATTAAATCGGTCCATATAAAGCCTAGATATCGTTATATGTAGACTGCTAAATGACTTAAATGTAAATGTACTGTGTGATAAACGAAAAAAACATTGTTTCAAAACGTAACGTCATTTTTTAAAATTCAAAAAGTCGACGATAAACTTTCACAAAACACTTCGAAATACGTTTGTAATGCAACTTTAGGTATTAGTAAACGTTAATAAGCGATAAAATTCATCAGGAGGCGATGTAAAGATCATTAGCTGTCCGTGTGGAAAAATGTCCGGCTAGAAACTCAACGAAAATATCCGGTCCTAGACCTGAGGAGATACGGTGCCCTGTATGTGTTTGACCAAGAAAAAACTCGAAGGGAAATGACAAGACTCTAGACACCGTGTGGAAGCTGTAGGTACTGCAACCTCAGTCAATTAATTGTGGTTCACCTTTATCAATGGGTTCAAGTAGCGCATGGATATATTTTCCCATTTTCAGTGATCAGTTTTTCCTGTGCTTTTCGATGTAAATGCCGTTCTGGTAAAGCCACAGCAGTGATTTAACCAGTTTTATAAACGTCTGAGTGTTTTCTATCCACACAGACTAAGCAAATGCATATACTATATTCCTGGCATGAGTAGCAGGGCGCTGAAATGTTGCGCGATTTTTAACAGAATGTTCAAAAAAGTAGAGGGTCGACTTAAGAGGTTAATCTAACTGCACTGTCCAATTTACAGTAGCTATTACAGTAAAATAATACCATGCTATTGTTGGAGGAGAGTACACAGTTATGAACAGGAACATTTACTAAAAAAAACAATTAGGAACTTGAAGCTTTCCACCTTCTCCACTGCAGTCTTGTCCCGTCGATGTGGATAGGGGCGTGCTCCCTCTGCTGTTTCCTGAAGTCCACGATCATCTCCTTTGTTGTGTTGACGTTGAGTGAGAGGTTATTTTCCTGGCATCACACTCCCAGGACCGTCAGCTCCTCCCTGTAGGGTGTCTCATCATTGTTGGTTATCAAGCTTACTACTGTTGTGTCGTCTGCAAACTTGATGATTGAGTTGGAGGCATGCGTGGCCATGCAGTCATTGGTGAACAGAAAGTAAAGGAGGGGGCTGAGCATGCACCCTTGTGGGGTCCCTGTGTTGAGGATCAGTGAAGTGTAGATGTTGATTTCTACCTTCACCACCTGGGGGCGGCCCTTCAGGAAGTCCAGGACCCAGTTGCACAGGGTGGGGTTCAAATCCAGGGCCTCAAGCTTAATGATGAGCTTGGAGGGTACTATGGTGTTGAATGCTGAGCTGTAGTCAATGAACAGCATTCTTACATAGGTATTCCTCTTGTCCAGATGGGTTAGGGCAGTGCGCAGTGCGATGTCGATGGCAATTGCATCGTCTGTGGCTCTATTGGGGCAGTATGCAAATTTAAGTGGGTTTAGGAATCTCAGGTAAGTTAGGTGATATGGTCCTTGACTAGTCTTTCAAAGCACTTCATGATGACAGAAGTGAGTGCTACAGGGCGATAGTTATTAGGTCAGTTACCTTAGCTTTCTTGGGAACAGGAACAATGGTGCCCATCTTGAAGCATGTGGGGACAGCAGATTGGGATAGGGAGCGATTGAATATGTCCGTAAACACACCAGCCAGCTGGTCTGCGCATGCTATGAAGATGCAGCTAGGGATGCCATCTGGGACGGCAGCCTTGTGAGGGTTAACACGTTTAAATGTTAAAAATGATTTACATTGGCTACGCAGAGAAGAGCCCACAGTCCTTGGTAGTGGGCCGCATCGGTGGCACTGTGTTATCCTCAGAGCGGGCAAAGAAGGTGTTTAGCTTGTTTGGAAGCAATACGTTGATGTCCGCGATGTGGCTGGTTTTTCTTTGTAGTCCGTGATTGTCCCTGCCACATGCATCTCGTGTCTGAGCCGTTGAATTGCGACTCCACTTTGTCTCTATACGGATGTTTTGCCTGTTTGATTTCCTTGCTGAGTGAATAACTACACTGTTTATATTTGGCCATATCTCCAGTCACCTTGACATGGTTAAATGCACTGGTTCAATATTATTCTCAGAGGATTCCCGGAACATATCCCAGTCCACGTGATCGAAACAATCTTGCAGCGTGGTAAGTGTCCATGGTTCTTTTAATAAGAAATAGTACACATGAACAACTGTATACAAAAGCAATAAACGTGGAATGAACGAAACCCAAAACAGTACCGTGTGGTGAAAAACACAGACACGGAAACAAACACCCACAAACACACAGTGAAACCCAGGCTACCTAAGTATGATTCTCAATCAGAGACAACTAATGACACCTGCCTCTGATTGAGAACCATACCATACCGAAACATAGAAATCCCCAAATCATAGAAAAACAAACATAGACTGCCCACCCCAACTCACGCCCTGACCATACTAAATAATGACAAAACAAAGGAAATAAAGGTCAGAACGTGACAGATATTTATTCCTGTCTGCGCGATAAACTGAGAACCCAACTGGCTGTACGGACTAAAACAGTATTTCCCGAGAGAGACGTTTCCGTGAAACAGACTATGTTACAATACTTGATGTCTCTCTGGAAGGAGATCCTCGCCCTGAGCTCGTCAACTTTATTATCCAGAGACTGAACATTAGCGAGTAATGTGGTCGAAGCGATAGGTGGTGTGCGCACCTCCTGAGTCAGACTTGAAGTCCACTGCAAATACTTCTTCTTTGCCAGCTGTGTTTTGGATCAGCGTCTGGAATCAGTTCAATTGCCCTGGGGGGTGCGAACAAATGTTCAGATTCAGGAAAGTCTTATTCCTGTTTGTAATGCTGCTAAGGCTGGTGAGATACCGTCGCTCTGATATCTAAAAGTTCTTCCCGGTTGTACGTAAGAACACGGAAATGTTTTTCTTAGCAGCTAGAAGCATGGCTGCCCTATCTGTCGGTGTCATTTTACTGAGGCCAGTTGGACGAACTGCCAAATTCTCTAAAACACAATTTGAGGCGACTTATGGTAGAGATTTTTTTTTTTTAAATACCCTGACAAGAGTTCTGGTGGACATTCCTGCAGTCAGCATGCCAATTGAACAGTCCTTCACAACATGAGATATCTGTGGCATTGTGCACATTTTAGAGTGGCCTTTTATTGTACCCAGCAAAAGGTGCACCTGTGTAATGATCATGCTGTTTAATCAGCTTCTTGATATGCCACACCTGTCAGCTGGATGGATTATCTTGGCAAAAGGAGAAATACTCACTAACAGGGATGTAAACTAATTTGTACACAAAATGTGCAATACATTTTATATTTTGCATGTATGGGACATTTCTGGAATGTTTTATTTCTTGTGAAACACTTTACATGTTGCGTTTATATTTTTGTCCAGTGTATGTTTATTTGGACTCTCTTTATCTCCTCCCTTCCTTTTCTCTCTTCCTCCATCCTCCCTTTCCTCCTCTCTCCTCCCCATTCTCTCTCTCTTCCTCCCTCCTCCCTTTCCTCCTCCCTCTTCCCCATTCTCTCTCTCTTCCTCCCTCCTCCCTTTCCTCCTCCCTCTTCCCCATTCTCTCTCTCTTCCTCCCTCCTCCCTTTCCTCCTCCCTCTTCCCCATTTTCGCTCTCTTCCTCCTCCCTTTTCTCCTCTCTCCTCCCCATTCTCTCTCTCTTCCTCCCTCCTCCCTTTCCTCCTCCCTCTTCCCCATTCTCTCTCTCTTCCTCCCTCCTCCCTTTTCTCCTCTCTCCTCCCCATTCTCTCTCTCTTCCTCCCTCCTCCCTTTTCTCCTCTCTCCTCCCCATTCTCTCTCTCTTCCGCCCTCCTCTCCTTCCTCTTGCAGACGCTGCATGCCTCCGAGTGCGTGCAGAGGTCTCAGTTCAACCCCCGGAATGTCGCATCATCATCATCTTCTCCTAGCGTCCTCGTAGTTCTCTATCTCTGTCTATCTTTAGGACTATAAACACTGCGAGCAGAACCCGGTAGACTGATAACCGTTACCTGAGGGTGCTACCGATCCCCGTGGTCCCTCTCACCCCCCCTGCCTGCCTAGGAAGCACATCACCTCTGCGTCTTGTCTCTCTGCGCCCCACTGCTGAGCGAGATCAATCAGACAGACAGAGCGGATCTTCAAGGGGACAATATTCATCATCATGATCAATATCAACGTATGGACCAAGCGATAACGGAATCAGCTCTGTTACTTTAGTAGATTCTCTGCTTCCAGGCGCATTAACGGGATTCTGCCTCCGTCTCTGTGTCCTTGAGCTCGGCCTGTACAGTGAGTCAGTGGTGTGTAGCCTATGCATGTTTGTGTGTGTGTATGTGCATCTGTGTGTGTGTGTATATGAATACATATGTGTGTGTGTGTGTGTGTGTGTGTGTGTGTGTGTGTGTGTGTGTGTGCGTGCGTGCGTGCGTGCGTGCGTGCGCGCGTGCGTGCGTGTGCGTGTTTTGTAGGAGGTCAAACAGTTCTTTAATGCATTTTATTTGCCCCTGTGATCACGCTGTCCGGGTAGGTTGGTGCTTCTGTCATAGTGTGTTTGTGTGTGTGAGATCAGAGAGTGAGAGATAGACAGAGATATAGAGGAAGGAAGTGTCACACAGTAGACTACATAACAGTGAACAAAACAACACCTTCTCTTTCCATGGTGAATCCAGATGAAAAGCTACGATCCCTTAATCACCTGTTAAATCCATTTCATTCCGTGTAGATGAATGGGAGGAGACAGGTTAAAGGAGGATTTTTAAACCTTGAGAAAATTGAGACATGGATTGTGTATGTGGGTCAAGAACTGCAATGCTGCTGGGTTTTTCACACTCAACAGTTTCCTGTGTGTATCAAGAATGGTCCACCACCCAAAGGACATCAAATCAAATCTATTTAGTTTATTTGTCACGTGCGCCGAATACAAACTTACAGTGAAATGCTTACTTACAGGCTCTAACCAAGAGTGCAAATAAGGTATTAGGTGAACAATAGGTAGGTAAAGAACAGTAAAATGACAGGCTATATACAGTAGCGAGGCTATAAAAGTATCAGAGAGTAGCAGTAGCGTAAAAGAGGGGGGGTGGGTGGTGGGACACAATGCAGATTGCCCGGTTAGCTCGGTCAACTTGACGCAACTGTGGGAAGCATTGGAGTCGACGTGGGCCAGAACCCCTGTGGAAAGCTTTCCACACCTTGTACAGTCCACGCCCCGACAAATGGAGGCTGTTCTAAGGGCAAAAAAGGTGTGCAACTCAATATTAGGAAGGTGTTCTTAATGTTTTGAATACTCAGTATAAATCAGTAATGGATATCAGCTATATATTTATTTATCAGCTGTTTGTATATCAGTTATATTTACAGTGCCAGTCAAAGGTTTGGACACACCTACTCATTCAAGGGTTTTTATTTATTTTGTTACTATTTTCTACATTGTAGAATAATAGTGAAGACATAGAAACTATGAAATAACACCTATGGAATCATGTAGAAACCCTTTTACTTTTTCTTCTTTTACAAATCTAAATATATTTACAATTTATAATTTTCCAAAGTAGCCACCCATTGCCTTGATAACAACTTTGCACACTCTTGGCATTCTGTCAACCAGCTTCACCTGGAATGCTTTTCCAACAGTCTTGAAAGAGTTCACACATTATCCTTCACTCTGCTGTCCAACTCATCCCAAAACATCTCAATTGGGTTGAGGTCAGGTGATTGTGGAGGACACGTCATCTGATGCATCACTCCATCACTCTCCATCTTGGTCAAATAGCCCTTACACAGCCTTGGTCATTGTCCTGTTGAAAAACAAGTGATAGTCCCACTAAGCGCAAACCAGATGGGATGGCGTATTACTGCAGAATGCTGTGGTAGACATGCTGGTTAAGTGTGCTTTGAATTCTAAATAAATCACTGACAGTGTCACCACTGTTGACTGGTACTGTATATCAGCTATACATACCAGCTGTATGTATATCAATTTATTAACAATATGTACAGTACCAGTCAAAAGTTTGGACACACCCATTCAAGGGATTTTCTTTATCTACATTTTCTACAGAATAATTGTGAAGACATCAAAAATATGAAATAACACATATGGAATCATGAAGTAACCAAAAAAGTGTAAAACAAAATCTAAATATAGTTATAATTTTAGATTATTCAAAGTAGCCAACCTTTGCCTTGATGACAGCTTTTGACTGTTACTGTATATCAGCTGTACGTATATCAGTTATATATTTATATACCAGATATATAGTGCATTCAGAAAGTATTCAGATAAAAAGCTGAAATATCACATCTGTATTTGGGGAGTTTCTCCCATTCTTCTCTGCAGATAATCTCAAGCTCTGTCAGGTTGAATGGGGAGTTTCTCCCATTCTTCTCTGCAGATCCTCTCAAGCTCTGTCAGGTTGAATGGGGAGTTTCTCCCATTCTTCTCTGCAGATCCTCTCAAGCTCTGTCAGGTTGGATGGGGAGTTTCTCCCATTCTTCTCTGCAGATCCTCTCAAGCTCTGTCAGGTTGAATGGGGAGTTTCTCCCATTCTTCTCTGCAGATCCTCTCAAGCTCTGTCAGGTTGGATGGGGAGTTTCTCCCATTCTTCTCTGCAGATCCTCTCAAGCTCTGTCAGGTTGGATAGGGAGCATCTCTCCAGAGATGTTACATCGGGTTTGACTCTGGGCTCTGGCTGGGCAAATCAAGGACATTCAGAGACTTGTCCTGAAGACACCCCTGTATTGTCTTTGCTTTGTGCTTAGGGTCGTGCACTGTAGCTAAGGAAGACTCAAGGTTTTGTCCACCTGAGGTAGAGTATCTAATGATAAGCTGTAGACCACACTATACCTAGAGAGTTTTCATCTGTATTTTTCGTAGCTGTCTACATACCACCACAGACAGAAGCTGGCTCTAAAACTGCACTCAATGAGCTGTATACCGCCATAAGCAAACAGGAAATGCTCACCCAGAGGCAGCGCTCCTAGTGGCCGGGGAATTTAATGCAGGGAAACTTAAATCAGTTTTACCTCATTTCTATCAGCATGTTAAATGTGCAACCAAAGGGAAAACAATTCTAGACAATCTTTACTCCACACACAGAGACGCGTACAAAGCTCTCCCTCGCCCTCCATTTGGCAAATCTGACCAGAATTCTATCCTCCTAATTCCTGTTTACAACCAAAAATTAAAGCAGGAAGCACCAGTGACTCAGTCTATAAAAGAGTGGTCAGATGAAGCAGATGCTAAACTACAGGACTGTTTTGCTATCACAGACTGGAATATTCTGATGGCATTGAGGAGTACACCACATCAGTCACTGGCTTCATCTATAAGTGCATCGATGACGTCATCCCCACAGTGACTATACGTACACACCAACCAGAAGCAATGGATTACAGGCAACATTCACACTGAGCTAAAAGGGAGATCTGCTGCTTTCAAGGAGCAGGACACTAATCCGGAAGCTTATAAGAAATCCCGCTATTCCCTCATGACGAACCTTCAAACAGGCAAAGCGTCAATAGAGGACTAAGATTGAATCGTTGGCTATTACAGACTACAAAGGGAAGCACAGCCGAGAGCTGCCCAGTGACATGAGCCTACCAGAAGAGCTAAATTACTTCTATGCTCGCTTCGAGGCAAGTAACACTGAAACATGCATGAGAGCATCAGCTGCTCCGGAAGACTGTGTGATCACACTCTCCACAGCCGATGTGAGTAAGACCTTTAAACAGGTCAACATTCACAAGGCTGTAGTGCCAGAAGGATTACCAGGACATGTACTGTGAGCATGCGCTGACCAAATGGCAAGTGTCTTAACTGACATTTTCAACCTCTCCCTGACCGAGTCTGTAATACCAACATGTTTCAAGCAGACCACCATAGTCCTTGTGGCCAAGAACGTAACCTGTCTAAATAACTACCAACCGTAGCACTCACGTCTGTAGCCATGAAATGCTTTGAAAGGCTGGTCATGGCTCACATCAACACCATTATCCCAGAAACCCTAGACCCACTCCAATTCGCATACCGTCCCAACAGATCCACAGATGTTGCAATCTCTATTGCACTCCACACTGCCCTTTCCTACCTGGACAAAAGGAACACCTATGTGAGAATGCTATTCATTGACTACAGCTCAGTGTTCAACACCATAGTGCCCTCAAAGCTCATCACCAAGCTAAGGATCCTGGGACTTAACACCTCCCTCTGCAACTGTATCCAGGACTTCCTGACAGGCCGCCCCCAGGTGGTAAGGGTTGGTAACAACACATCCGCCACAATGATCCTCAACACGGGGGCCCCTCAGGGGTGCATGCACAGTCCCCTCCTGTACTCCCTGTTCACTCATGACTGCACGGCCAGGCACGACTCCAAGCACACCAAGACAGTTGTGAAGAGGGCATGACAAAGCCTATTCCCCCTCAGGAGACTGAAAAGACTTGGCATGGGTCCCCAGATCCTAAAAAGATTTTACAGCTGCACCATCGAGAGCATCCTAACTGGTTGCATCACTGATTGGTATGGCAACTGCTCAGCCTCCGAACGCAAGGCACTACAGAGGGTAGTTCAAAGGGCCCAGTACATCACCGGGGCCAAGCTTCTTGCCATCCAGGACCTTTATACCAGCGGTATCAGTGGAAGGCCCTAAAAATCGTCAAAGACTCCAGCCACCCTAGTCATAAACTGTTCTCTCTGCTACCGCATGTCAAGCTGTACCGGAGCTCCAAGTCTACGACCAAGAGGCTTTCTAAAAAGCTTCTACCCCCAAGCCATGGGACTCCTAAAGAGTTAATCAAATGGCTACCCAAACTATTTGCATTACCCCCCCCCCCCTTCTATGCTGCTGCTACTGTCTGTTATTGTCTTTGCATGGTCACTTTAAATAACTCGATCTACGTGTATAAATTACCGCAATTACCTCGACACCGTTGCCCTAACCTGTACCCCCGCACAATTGACTCTGTACCGGTACCCCCAGTATATAGCCTCCACATTGACTCTGTACGGGTACCCCCTGTATATACCCTCCACATTGACTCTGTACCGTAATACCCTGTATATAGCCTCCACACTGACTCTGTACTGGTACCCCCCTGTATTTAGCCTCCACATTGACTCTGTACCGTAATACCCTGTATATAGCCTCCACATTGACTCTGTACCGTAATACCCTGTATATAGCCTCTACATTGACTCTGTACCGTAATACCCTGTATATAGCCTCCACATTGACTCTGTACCGTAATACCCTGTATGTAGCCTCCACATTGACTCTGTACCGGTACCCCCTGTATATAGCCTCCACATTGACTCTGTACCGGTACCCCCTGTATATAGCCTCCACATTGACTCTGTACCGTAATACCCAGTATATAGCCTCCACATTGACTCTGTACCGTAATACCCAGTATATAGCCTCCACATTGACGCTGTACTGTAATACCCTGTATATAGCCTCCACATTGACTCTGTACCGTAATACCCTGTATGTAGTCTCCACATTGACTCTGTACCGTAATACCCTGTATATAGCCTCCACATTGACTCTGTACCGTAATACCCTGTATATAGTCTCCACATTGACTCTGTACCGGTACCCCCTGTATATAGCCTCCACATTGACTCTGTACCGTAATACCCTGTATATAGCCTCCACATTGACTCTGTACCGTAATACCCTGTATATAGCCTCCACATTGACTCTGTACTGTAATACCCTGTATATAGCCTCCACATTGACTCTGTACCGTAATACCCTGTATATAGCCTCCACATTGACTCTGTACCGTAATACACTGTATATATCCTCCACATTGACTCTGTACCGTAATAACCTGTATATAGCCTCTACATTGACTCTGTACCGTAATACCCTGTATATAGCCTCCACATTGACTCTGTACCGTAATACCCTGTATATAGCCTCCACATTGACTCTGTACCGGTACCCCCTGTATATAGCCTCCACATTGACTCTGTACCGGTACCCCCTGTATATAGCCTCCACATTGACTCTGTACCGTAATACCCTGTATATAGCCTCCACATTGACTCTGTACCGTAATACCCTGTATATAGCCTCCACATTGACTCTGTACCGGTACCCCCTGTATATAGCCTCCACATTGACTCTGTACCAGTACCCCCTGTATATAGCCTCCACATTGACTCTGTACTGGTACCCCCTGTATATAGCCTCCACATTGACTCTGTACCGGTACCCCCTGTATATAGCCTCCACATTGCCCCTGTACCGTAATACCCTGTATATAGCCTCCACATTGACTCTGTACCGTAATACCCTGTATATAGCCTCCACATTGACTCAGTACCGTAATACCCTGTATATAGCCTCCACATTGACCCTGTACCGTAATACCCTGTATATAGCTTCCACATTGACTCTGTACCGTAATACCCTGTATATAGCCTCCACATTGACCCTGTACCGTAATACCCTGTATATAGCCTCCACATTGACTCTGTACCGTAACACCCTGTATATAGCCTCCACATTGACTCTGTACCGTAACACCCTGTATATAACCTCCACATTGACTCTGTACCGTAACACCCTGTATATAGCCTCCACATTGACTCTGTACCGTAACACCCTGTATATAGCCTCCACATTGACTCTGTACCGTAACACCCTGTATATAGCCTCCACATTGACCCTGTACAGTAATACCCTGTATATAGCCTCCACATGGACTCTGTACCGGTACCCCCTGTATATAGCCTCCACATTGACTCTGTACCGGTACCCCCTGTATATAGCCTCCACATTGACCCTGTACAGTAATACCCTGTATATAGTCTCCACATTGACTCTGTACCGGTACCCCCTGTATATAGCCTCCACATTGACTCTGTACCGGTACCCCCTGTATATAGCCTCCACATTGACTCTGTACCAGTACCCCCTGTATATAGCCTCCACATTGACTCTGTACCGTAATACCCTGTATATAGCCTCCACATTGACCCTGTACCGTAATACACTGTATATAGCCTCCACATTGACTCTGTACCGTAATACCCTGTATATAGCCTCCACATTGACTCTGTACCGTAATACCCTGTATATAGCCTCCACATTGACTCTGTACAGTAATACCCTGTATATAGCCTCCACATTGACTCTGTACCGTAATACCCTGTATATAGCCTCCACATTGACTCTGTACCATAATACCCTGTATATAGCCTCCACATTGACTCTGTACCGTAACACCCTGTATATAGCCTCCACATTGACTCTGTACCGGTACCCCCTGTATATAGCCTCCACATTGACTCTGTACCGTAATACCCTGTATATAGCCTCCTCATTGACTCTGTACCGTAATACCCTGTATATAGCCTCCACATTGACTCTGTACCGTAATACCCTGTATATAGCCTCCTCCTCATTGACCCTGTATATAGCCTCCACATTGACCCAGTAATACCCTGTATATAGCCTCCACATTGACCCTGTACAGTAATACCCTGTATATAGCCTCCACATTGACTCTGTACCGTAATACCCTGTATATAGCCTCCACATTGACCCTATAACCCTACTATTGTTATTTGCTGCTGCTCTTGATTTATTTGATATTATTTATCTCCTACTTTTTAATACAAATGTTTTTTTTGTATTTTCTTAAATCTGCATTGTTGGTTAATACGGGCTTGTAGGTATCAATTTGTAAGTCGCTCTGGATAAGAGCGTCTGCTAAATGACTTAAATGTAAATGTTAAATGTAAATGTAGTGTATTGGTGCATGCTATCAGATAATAGCTTCTCATGCTGTCGCCGAGCATTCAACTCCCACAGCATCCCCATGTTGTCTAGAGTCTTGTGAATTGAATCATCTTTGATTCTTGGTTGAACCGAGCACTACAACACAAAAGCACAGCAGGGGACGTAAACAAAATAATTAGCATTTCGGCGTTACACAAACCGCACAATAAAATAGAAAACAGTCATTACCTTTCACCATCTTCTTTGTTGGCACTCCTAGATGTCCCATAAACACTATTGGGTCTTTATTTCGATTAAATTAGGCCATATAAAGCCAAGATATCGTTATATGTAGACTGTGTGATAAACGAAAAAAACTGCGATTTCACAACGTAACGTCATTTTTTTAAATTCAAAAAGTAGACGATAAACTTTCACAAAACACTTCGAAATACGTTTGTAATGCTACTTTAGGTATTAGTAAACGTTAATAAGCGATAAAAATCATCATGAGGCGATGTAAAAATCATTAGCTGTCGTCTTGGAAAAAATTTCACGAGAGAGCTCTTCCAAATGATCTGGGCGGAGACTGGAGGTAAGTGGTTCCCCTGTTTCGGTTCAACCAAGAATCAAAGATGATTCAATTCACAAGACTCTAGACAACATGGGGATGCTGTGGGAGTTGAATGCTCGGTCTTATCTAATTCGGCTCACTGTGAACAATTGCTGGAAGTGGCGCAAGGATATTTATTTCCATTTTCTGTGATCAGGTTTTCCTGCGCTTTCCGATGTAACGCACGTTATGTTATAGCCACAGTCGTGATTTAACCAGTTTTAAAAACGTCCGAGTGTTTCCTATCCACACATTCTAACCATATGAACGTACTATATTCCTGGCATGAGTAGCAGGGCGCGGAAATGTTGCGCGATTTTTAACAAAATGTTCAATGCTGCAGAATATTTGTGGTACTTCCCCAGATCTGTTAACTGTGGGACCTTATGTAGATAGATGTGTGCCTTACTAAATTGTGTCCAATTCATTGAATTTATCCCAGATGGACTCCAATCAAGTTGTAGAAACATCTCAAGGATGATCAATTTAAACAGGATGCAACTGAGCTCAATTTGGAGTATTGTGTAATTATGGGGTATTGTGTCATTATGGGGTATTGTGTCATTATGGGGTATTGAGTCATTATGGGGTATTGTGTAATTATGGGGTATTGTGTCATTATGGGGTATTGAGTCATTATGGGGTATTGAGTCATTATGGGGTATTGTGTCATTATGGGGTATTGTGTCATTATGGGGTATTGAGTCATTATGGGGTATTGAGTCATTATGGGGTATTGTGTCATTATGGGGTATTGAGTCATTATGGGGTATTGTGTCATTATGGGGTATTGAGTCATTATGGGGTATTGTGTAATTATGGGGTATTGTGTCATTATGGGGTATTGAGTCATTATGGGGTATTGAGTCATTATGGGGTATTGAGTCATTATGGGGGATTGTGTAATTATGGGGTATTGTGTAATTATGGGGTATTGTGTCATTATGGGGTATTGAGTCATTATGGGGTATTGAGTCATTATGGGGTATTGAGTCATTATGGGGTATTGAGTCATTATGGGGGATTGAGTCATTATGTCATTATGGGGTATTGAGTCATTATGGGGTATTGTGTCATTATGGGGTATTATGTCATTATGGGGTATTGAGTCATTATGGGTTATTGTGTCATTATGTCATTATGGGCTATTGTGTCATTATGTCATTATGGGTTATAGTGTCATTGTGGGGTATTGTGTCATTTTGGGCTATGGTGTCATTATGAGGTATTGTGTCATTATGGGGTATTGTGTAATTATGGGGTGTTGAGTCATTATGGGCTATTGTGTCATTATGGGCTATTGTGTCATTATGTCATTATGGGTTATAGTGTCATTGTGGGGTATTGTGTCATTTGGGGTTATGGTGTCATTATGGGGTATTGTGTCATTTTGGGGTATTGAGTCATTATAGGTTATTATGTTATTATGGGGTATTGTGTCATATGGGGTATTGCGTCATTATGGGGTATTGTGTCATTATGGGGTATTGTGTCAATATGTCATTATGGGTTATTGAGTCATATTGTCATTATGGGGTATTGTGTCATTGTGGGGTATTGAGTCATTATGGGGTATTGAGTCATTATGTCATTATGGGGTATTGTGTCATTATGGGGTATTGTGTCATTATGGGGTCTTGAGTCATTATGGGGTATTGAGTCATTATGGGGTATTGAGTCATTATGGGGTATTGAGTCACTAAATCAAAATCAAATCAAATCAAATCAAATCAAATTTATTTATATAGCCCTTCGTACATCAGCTGATATCTCAAAGTGCTGTACAGAAACCCAGCCTAAAACCCCAAACAGCAAACAATGCAGGTGTAAAAGCACGGTGGCTAGGAAAAACTCCCTAGAAAGGCCAAAACCTAGGAAGAAACCTAGAGAGGAACCAGGCTATGTGGGGTGGCCAGTCCTCTTCTGGCTGTGCCGGGTAGAGATTATAACAGAACATGACCAAGATGTTCAAATGTTCATAAATGACCAGCATGGTCGAATAATAATAAGGCAGAACAGTTGAAACTGGAGCAGCAGCACAGTCAGGTGGACTGGGGACAGCAAGGAGTCATCATGTCAGGTAGTCCTGGGGCACGGTCCTAGGGCTCAGGTCCTCCGAGAGAGAGAGAAAGAAAGAGAGAATTAGAGAGAGCATATGTGGGGTGGCCAGTCCTCTTCTGGCTGTGCCGGGTGGAGATTATAACAGAACGTGGCCAAGATGTTCAAATGTTCATAAATGACCAGCATGGTTGAATAATAGTAAGGCAGAACAGTTGAAACTGGAGCAGCAGCATGGCCAGGTGGACTGGGGACAGCAAGGAGTCATCATGTCAGGTAGTCCTGGGACATGGTCCTAGGGCCCAGGCCAGTTGAAACTGGAGCAGCAGCATGGCCAGGTGGACTGGGGACAGCAAGGAGTCATCATGTCAGGTAGTCCTGGGGCATGGTCCTAGGGCTCAGGTCCTCCGAGAGAGGGGTATTTAGTCATTATGTCATTATGGGGTTTTGAGTCATTATGTCATTATGGGGTTTTGAGTCATTATGTCATTATGGGGTATTATGTCATTATGGGGTATTGTGTCATTATGGGGTATTGAGTCATTATGGGGTATTGTATCATTATGGGGTATTGTGTCATGATTGGGTACTGAGTCATTATGGGGTATTGAGTCATTATGTCATTATGTGGTATTCAAATGGTTGAGATTGCATCGTCTGTGGACCTATTTGGGCGGTAAGCAAATTGGAGTGGGTCTAGGGTGTCAGGTAGGGTGGAGGTGATATGGTCCTTGACTAGTCTCTCAAAGCACTTCATGATGACGGAAGTGAGTGCTACGGGGCGGTAGTCGTTTAGCTCAGTTACCTTAGCTTTCTTGGGAACAGGAACAATGGTGGCCCTCTTGAAGCATGTGGGAACAGCAGACTGGTATAGGGATTGATTGAATATGTCCGTAAACACACCGGCCAGCTGGTCTGCGCATGCTCTGAGGGCGCGGCTGGGGATGCCGTCTGGGCCTGCAGCCTTGCGAGGGTTAACACGTTTAAATGTCTTACTCACCTCGGCTGCAGTGAAGGAGAGACCGCATGTTTTCGTTGCAGGCCGTGTCAGTGGCACTGTATTGTCCTCAAAGCGGGCAAAAAAGTTATTTAGTCTGCCTGGGAGCAAGACATCCTGGTCCGTGACTGGGCTGGGTTTCTTCTTGTAGTCCGTGATTGACTGTAGACCCTGCCACATGCCTCTTGTGTCTGAGCCGTTGAATTGAGATTCTACTTTGTCTCTGTACTGACGCCATTATGGGGTATATGTACTTTGTCTCTGTACATATTGTGCCATTATGGGGTATTGAGTCATTATGGGGTATTGAGTCATTATGTCATTGTGGGGTATTGTGTCATTATGTCATTATGGGGTATTGTGTCGTTATGGGGTCTTGAGTCATTATGGGGTATTGTGTCATTATGGGGTCTTGAGTCATTATGGGGTATTGAGTCATTATGGGGTATTGAGTCATTATGGGGTATTGAGTCATTATGGGGTCTTGAGTCATTATGTCATTATGGGGTTTTGAGTCAATCTGTCATTATGGGGTATTATGTCATTATGGGGTATTGTGTCATTATGTCATTATGGGGTATTGTGTCATTATGGGATATTGCATCATTATGGGGTATTGTATCATTATGGGGTATTGTGTCATGATTGGGTACTGAGTCATTAAGGGGTATTGAGTCATTATGTCATTATGTGGTATTGTGTCATTATGGGGTATTGAGTCATTATGGGGTATTGTGTCAATATGACATTATGGGGTATTGTGTCATTATGGGGTATTCTGTCATTATGGGGTATTGAGTCATTATGGGGTATTGTGTCAATATGACATTATGGGGTATTGTGTCATTATGGGGTATCATGTCATTATGGGGTATTGTGTCATTGTGGGGTATTGAGTCATAATGTCATTATGGGGTATTGAGTCGTTATGTCATTGTGGGGTATTGAGTCGTTATGTCATTGTGGGTTATTGTGTCGTTATGTCATTGTGGGTTATTGTGTCGTTATGTCATTGTGGGGTATTGAGTCGTTATGTCATTGTGGGGTATTGAGTCGTTATGTCATTGTGGGGTATTGAGTCATAATGTCATTGTGGGGTATTGAGTCGTTATGTCATTGTGGGGTATTGAGTCGTTATGTCATTGTGGGGTATTGAGTCATAATGTCATTGTGGGGTATTGAGTCGTTATGTCATTGTGGGGTATTGAGTCGTTATGTCATTGTGGGGTATTGAGTCGTTATGTCATTGTGGGGTATTGAGTCGTTATGTCATTGTGGGGTATTGAGTCGTTATGTCATTGTGGGGTATTGAGTCGTTATGTCATTGTGGGGTATTGAGTCGTTATGTCATTGTGGGGTATTGAGTCGTTATGTCATTTTGGGTTATTGTGTCGTTATGTCATTGTGGGTTATTGTGTCGTTATGTCATTGTGGGTTATTGTGTCGTTATGTCATTGTGGGGTATTGAGTCATAATGTCATTGTGGGGTATTGAGTCGTTATGTCATTGTGGGGTATTGAGTCATAATGTCATTGTGGGGTATTGAGTCGTTATGTCATTTTGGGGTATTGAGTCATAATGTCATTGTGGGGTATTGAGTCGTTATGTCATTGTGGGGTATTGAGTCGTTATGTCATTTTGGGTTATTGTGTCGTTATGTCATTGTGGGTTATTGTGTCGTTATGTCATTGTGGGTTATTGTGTCGTTATGTCATTGTGGGGTATTGAGTCATAATGTCATTGTGGGGTATTGAGTCGTTATGTCATTGTGGGGTATTGAGTCATAATGTCATTGTGGGGTATTGAGTCGTTATGTCATTTTGGGTTATTGTGTGTAGATTGATTATTGTTTTATTCAATCATTTTTAGATTAAGGCTGTAACGTAACAAAGTGTGGAAAAGGTGAAGTGGTCTGAATACTTTCCTAATTCATTGTATGTTGTAAATAAATGGCCAACATATCACATTTACATTTTACATTTAAGTCATTTAGCAGACGCTCTTATCCAGAGCGACTTACAAATTGGTGCGTTCACCTTATGACATATCAATGCCTATAGGCCACCAAACAGAAACACCCTGGGTAGTATTCAGAACACAGGACCATTCCAGAAACATCCTCTCTCCCCTTAGCCTCTAGCTAGACCTTATCCCCCTAACTAGCCCATAGCAGCCAGAGATTTATAGATCTCAGAGGATACAGTCAGCTACAAATAGGACCATGCTACAGGTCAACTGTATTATGGAAGTGTCATCTGTTGTTGTTCTGTCTTTGTTGCTACACTGTTGTTGCTCTGAAATGTAGATTCACCTCCTGAATGGTAGACAACCACCCACTACATGCAAAGGCCAAAGAGTAGGACATCTTGGCATTAAAAGCATAGTCTGTTTTTATACGTTGATATGCATATAGGCTACTGAAAAACGTTCTAATATTGCATACAAACCGACTAAATAGGACAGGACCCAGCCAGGGAGGGAGAGAGGCCCAGATTCAGGACAAGGCAGGGGTGACCCTGTAGATGCCAGTCTGAAAGTAGGGCTACAGGAGTATAGCTGTCCTCAGCCAGGACACTGAGAGGGAGACGTGGAGGAGACAGCGAGAACGAGAGAGGAAAGAGCTACAAACCAGAATGAGGTAGATGGAGAGAAAGGGGAATGGCTGAATGGAATATAAAGATGGAGAGAAAGGGGAATGGCTGAATGGAATATAAAGATGGAGAGAAAGGGGAATGGAATATAAAGATGGAGAGAAAGGGGAATGGCTGAATGGAATATAAAGATGGAGAGAAAGGGGAATGGCTGAATGGAATATAAAGGTGGAGAGAAAGGGGAATAACTGAATGGAATATAAAGATGGAGAGAAAGGGGAATGGCTGAATGGAATATAAAGATGGAGAGAAAGGGGAATGGCTGAATGGAATATAAAGATGGAGAGAAAGGGGAATGGCTGAATGGAATATAAAGATGGAGAGAATGGGGAATGGCTGAATGGAAGATAAAGATGGAGATAAAGGGGAATGGCTGAATGGAATATAAAGGTGGAGAGAAAGGGGAATGGCTGAGTGGAATATAAAGATGGAGAGAAAGGGGAATGGCTGAATGGAATATAAAGATGGAGAGAAAGGGGAATGGAATATAAAGATGGAGAGAAAGGGGAAATGGCTAAATGGAATATAAAGATGGAGAGAAAGGGGAATGGCTGAATGGAATATAAAGATGGAGAGAAAGGGAATGGCTGAATGGAATATAAAGATGGAGAGAAAGGGGAATGGCTGAATATAAAGATGGAGAGAAAGGGGAATAAAGATGGAGAGAAAGGGAATATAAAGATGGAGAGAAAGGGGAATGGCTGAATGGAATAAAGATGGAGAGAAAGGGGAATGGAATATAAAGATGAATGGAATATAAAGATGGAGAGAAAGGGAATGGCTGAATGGAATATAAAGATGGAGAGAAAGGGGAATGGCTGAATGGAATATAAAGATGGAGAGAAAGGGGAATGGCTGAATGGAATATAAAGATGGAGAGAAAGGGGAATGGCTGAATGGAATATAAAGATGGAGAGAAAGGGGAATGGCTGAATGGAATATAAAGATGGAGAGAAAGGGGAATGGCTGAATGGAATATAAAGATGGAGAGAAAGGGGAATGGCTGAATGGAATATAAAGATAAAGGGGATGGCGAATGGAATATAGAAAGGGGAATGGCTGAACGGAATATAAAGGTGGAGAGAAAGGGGAATGGCTGAATGGAATATAAAGATGGAGAGAAAGGGGAATGGAATATAAAGATGGAGAGAAAGGGGAATGGCTGAACGGAATATAAAGGTGGAGAGAAAGGGGAATGGCTGAGTGGAATATAAAGATGGAGAGAAAGGGGAATGGAATATAAAGATGGAGAGAAAGGGGAATGGAATATAAAGATGGAGAGAAAGGGGAATGGCTGAATGGAAGATAAAGATGGAGAGAAAGGGGAATGGCTGAATGGAAGATAAAGATGGAGAGAAAGGGGAATGGCTGAATGGAATATAAAGATGGAGAGAAAGGGGAATGGCTGAATGGAAGATAAAGATGGAGAGAAAGGGGAATGGCTGAATGGAATATAAAGATGGAGAGAAAGGGGAATGGCTGAATGGAATATAAAGATGGAGAGAAAGGGAATGGCTGAATATAAAGATGGAGAGAAAGGGGAATGGCTGAATGGAATATAAAGATGGAGAGAAAGGGGAATGGCTGAATGGAATATAAAGATGGAGAGAATGTGGAATGGCTGAATGGAAGATAAAGATGGAGAGAAAGGGGAATGGAATATAAAGATGAATGGAAGATAAAGATGGAGAGAAAGGGGAATGGCTGAATGGAAGATAAAGATGGAGAGAAAGGGGAATGGCTGAATGGAAGATAAAGATGGAGAGAAAGGGGAATGGCTGAATGGAAGATAAAGATGGAGAGAAAGGGAATGGCTGAATGGAATATAAAGATGGAGAGAAAGGGGAATGGCTGAATGGAATATAAAGATGGAATATAAAGAGAGAAGGGGAATGTCTGAATGGAATATAAAGATGGAGAGAATGGGGAATGGCTGAATGGAAGATAAAGATGGGAGAATGGCTGAGTGGAATATAAAGAAGAGGGAATGGCTGAATGGAATATAAAGGTGGAGAGAAAGGGAATGGCTGAGTGGAATATAAAGATGGAGAGAAAGGGGAATGGCTGAATGGAATATAAAGATGGAGAGAAAGGGGAATGGAATATAAAGATGGAGAGAAAGGGGAATGGCTAAATGGAATATAAAGATGGAGAGAAAGGGGAATGGCTGAATGGAATATAAAGATGGAGAGAAAGGGGAATGGCTGAATGGAATATAAAGATGGAGAGAAAGGGAATGGCTGAATGGAATATAAAGATGGAGAGAAAGGGGAATGGCTGAATGGAATATAAAGATGGAGAGAAAGGGGAATGGCTGAATGGAATATAAAGATGGAGAGAAAGGGGAATGGCTGAATGGAATATAAAGATGGAGAGAAAGGGGAATGGCTGAATGGAATATAAAGATGGAGAGAAAGGGGAATGGAAGATAAAGATGGAGAGAAAGGGGAATGGCTGAATGGAATATAAAGATGGAGAGAAAGGGGAATGGAATATAAAGATGGAGAGAAAGGGGAATGGCTGAATGGAAGATAAAGATGGAGAGAAAGGGGAATGGCTGAATGGAAGATAAAGATGGAGAGAAAGGGGAATGGCTGAATGGAATATAAAGATGGAGAGAAAGGGGAATGGCTGAATGGAAGATAAAGATGGAGAGAAAGGGGAATGGCTGAATGGAATATAAAGATGGAGAGAAAGGGGAATGGCTGAATGGAATATAAAGATGGAGAGAAAGGGGAATGGAATATAAAGATGGAGAGAAAGGGGAATGGCTGAATGGAATATAAAGATGGAGAGAAAGGGGAATGGCTGAATGGAAGATAAAGATGGAGAGAAAGGGGAATGGCTGAATGGAATATAAAGATGGAGAGAAAGGGGAATGGCTGAATGGAAGATAAAGATGGAGAGAAAGGGGAATGGCTGAATGGAAGATAAAGATGGAGAGAAAGGGGAATGGCTGAATGGAAGATAAAGATGGAGAGAAAGGGGAATGGCTGAATGGAAGATAAAGATGGAGAGAAAGGGGAATGGCTGAATGGAATATAAAGATGGAGAGAAAGGGGAATGGCTGAATGGAATATAAAGATGGAGAGAAAGGGGAATGTCTGAATGGAATATAAAGATGGAGAGAATGGGGAATGGCTGAATGGAAGATAAAGATGGAGATAAAGGGGAATGGCTGAATGGAATATAAAGGTGGAGAGAAAGGGGAATGGCTGAGTGGAATATAAAGATGGAGAGAAAGGGGAATGGCTGAATGGAATATAAAGATGGAGAGAAAGGGGAATGGAATATAAAGATGGAGAGAAAGGGGAATGGCTAAATGGAATATAAAGATGGAGAGAAAGGGGAATGGCTGAATGGAATATAAAGATGGAGAGAAAGGGGAATGGCTGAATGGAATATAAAGATGGAGAGAAAGGGGAATGGCTGAACGGAATATAAAGATGGAGAGAAAGGGGAATGGCTGAATGGAATATAAAGATGGAGAGAAAGGGGAATGGCTGAATGGAATATAAAGATGGAGAGAAAGGGGAATGGCTGAATGGAATATAAAGATGGAGAGAAAGGGGAATGGCTGAATGGAATATAAAGATGGAGAGAAAGGGGAATGGAAGATAAAGATGGAGAGAAAGGGGAATGGCTGAATGGAATATAAAGATGGAGAGAAAGGGGAATGGCTGAATGGAATATAAAGATGGAGAGAAAGGGGAATGGCTGAATGGAATATAAAGATGGAGAGAAAGGGGAATGGCTGAATGGAATATAAAGATGGAGAGAAAGGGAATGGCTGAATGGAATATAAAGATGGAGAGAAAGGGGAATGGCTGAATGGAAGATAAAGATGAGAGAAAGGGGAATGGCTGAATGGAAGATAAAGATGGAAGATAAAGATGGAGAGAAAGGGGAATGTCTGAGTGGAATATAAAGATGGAGAGAAAGGGGAATGGCTGAATGGAAGATAAAGATGGAGATAAAGGGGAATGGCTGAATGGAATATAAAGGTGGAGAGAAAGGGGAATGGAATATAAAGATGGAGAGAAAGGGGAATGGCTGAATGGAATATAAAGATGGAGAGAAAGGGGAATGGCTGAATGGAATATAAAGATGGAGAGAAAGGGGAATGGCTGAGTGGAATATAAAGATGGAGAGAAAGGGGAATGGCTGAATGGAAGATAAAGATGGAGATAAAGGGGAATGGCTGAATGGAATATAAAGGTGGAGAGAAAGGGGAATGGCTGAATGGAATATAAAGATGGAGAGAAAGGGGAATGGCTGAATGGAATATAAAGATGGAGATAAAGGGGAATGGCTGAATGGAATATAAAGGTGGAGAGAAAGGGGAATGGAATATAAAGATGGAGAGAAAGGGGAATGGCTGAGTGGAATATAAAGATGCAGAGAAAGGGGAATGGCTGAATGGAATATAAAGATGGAGAGAAAGGGGAATGGCTGAGTGGAATATAAAGATGCAGAGAAAGGGGAATGGCTGAATGGAATATAAAGATGGAGAGAAAGGGGAATGGCTGAGTGGAATATAAAGATGGAGAGAAAGGGGAATGGCTGAATGGAATATAAAGATGGAGAGAAAGGGGAATGGAATATAAAGATGGAGAGAAAGGGGAATGGCTGAATGGAATATAAAGATGGAGAGAAAGGGGAATGGCTGAATGGAAGATAAAGATGGAGAGAAAGGGGAATGGCTGAATGGAATATAAAGACGAACTAGAACAAGTTCATGAATTAAGTGAACTCTAGTTCTGAAGGTTGGAGTGGCTCAGGGGACCAAGTTCCTCATTTTGATTGGCTGTTGCATAAAACAATTGACACCAAGTTGCAGGTGTGTTGCTAGTTGTAGAGATGAGTTATAATTCTATCTTTCTTTCTTTCCAGGTTCCAGTCTGTTCTACCACTAGTCCTTCTCTCAACCCCCAACCCCTTCATAAGCGAGACAAGAGTGAAGAGTGGAGTCGCCAAGGACACAGGGAGAACGCTGGAGGCAGCCCTCATCTCTCAGAGTGGGAGAACAAAATACTAGAAAAAGAACTGAGTCAGTTGTTTCTGAGATGTTGCTGACTGGTCCCTGGTTAAAACCTTGACCCCTGACCCTACTGGTTAGCTAATGAAGTCTGTGTTTAAGACTTGTGTCTAAGAACTCTTGAAAGAAGAAGGAAGGACCAGCGCTTGGTGACTGGCTGGTATAAATAAGCAGAAACACTCGCTGCTCGAGAGAGAGAGAGAGAGAGAGAGAGAGAGAGAGAGAGAGAGAGAGAGAGAGAGAGAGAGAGAGAGAGAGAGAGTAAGTCTGGACTCGTGTGTTCCAGATGAGTGGGTGAAACCTCTCCAGAGAAGGAAATAGAGACCACAGAGAGAGAAGAGGACCAAACCAGTCTGTCAGAATGTCTACCACCGCCACCATGGGAGAGATGGCTAACAGTGCTGTTGAGTTCTACCCTAAAGGCCGGAGCCGAGGTGGAGGTGGGAAGGGGGAGGGTAACAATGCTGTAGAGGGAGATTTTGGGGTGACGGTGGAGGAGCTCAGGGACCTGATGGAGCTCCGTGGAGGGGAGGCCATTCAGAAGATACAGGAGGCATACGGAGACTCAGAGGGCCTGGCCACTAAACTGCTCACCAACACTATTGACGGTAAGGTAGTAGGGAGGGTGTGTGTGTCTGTGGCTGCGTGTGTGTGTTTCTGTGTTGTTTGGCCTGTGGGATTGATCTCAGGCCAGCTGACAGTATCAGATGATCAACACTGAACAACCTTACTCTAGCAGAACAACATGACAGACACACATACACACTCTGTCAGTCAATTTCATTGATTTGAGTATGTCAGGCAGAGGCCCGATCCTACCTGTCGAATCAGGTCCAACTACAAGTATATTTGTCCTGTCGAATCAGGTCCAACTACAAGTATATTTGTCCAGAGGCCAAAAGGCCGTCTCTGAATAGCAGTACAGCCGTCTATGAAATAGTCTGTGGAATAGTCTGTGGAATATTAGGTAAATAGTCATTGAGGAATTCAGTGAGGTAGTCAGTGAGGTAGTCAGTGGGTAGTTAGTAGGGTAGTCAGTGGTAAGTGAGGTAGTCAGCAGGGTAGTCAGTTGGTAGTCAGCAGGGTAGTCAGTAGGGTAGTCAGTAGGGTAGTCAGTGGTAAGTGAGGTAGTCAGCAGGGTAGTCAGTTGGTAGTCAGCAGGGTAGTCAGTGGGGTAGTCAGTGAGGTAGTCAGTAGGGTAGTCAGTAGGGTAGTCAGTGGAAAGTGAGGTAGTCAGCAGGGTAGTCAGTTGGTAGTCAGCAGGGTAGTCAGTGGGGTAGTCAGCAGGGTAGTCAGTAGGTAGTCAGTGAGGTAGTCAGTAGGTAGTCAGTGGGGCAGTCAGTGGTAAGTGAGGTAGTCAGTAGGGTAGTCAGTTGGTAGTCAGTGAGGTAGTCAGCAGGGTAGTCGGTGGGGCAATCAGTGGTAAGTGAGGAAGTCAGTAGGGTAGTTAGTGAGGTAGTCAGTGAGGTAGTCAGCAGGGTAGTTAGTGAGGTAGTCAGTGAGGTAGTCAGCAGGGTAATCAGTGGGGCAGTCAGTGGTAAGTGAGGTAGTCAGTAGGGTAGTCAGTGAGGTAGTCAGCAGGGTAGTCGGTGGGGCAATCAGTGGTAAGTTAGATAGTCAGTTAGTAGTCAGCAGGGTAGTCGGTGGGGCAGTCAGTGGTAAGTTAGATAGTCAGTTAGTAGTCAGCAGGGTAGTCGGTGGGGCAGTCAGTGGTAAGTGAGGTAGTCAGTAGGGTAGTCCGTAGGTAGTCAGTGAGGTAGTCAGCAGGGTAGTCAGTGGGGCAGTCAGTGGTAAGTGAGGAAGTCAGTAGGGTAGTCCATAGGTAGTTAGTGAGGTAGTCAGCAGGGTAGTCAGTAGGTAGTCAGTGAGGTAGTCAGTGGGGTAGTCAGTAGGTAGTCAGTGGTAAGTGAGGTAGTCAGTAGGGTAGTCAGTAGGTAGTCAGTGAGGTAGTCAGCAGGGTAGTTAGTGTAGTCTGCAGGGTAGTCAGTAGGTAGTCAGCAGGGTAGTCAGTGGGGCAGTCAGTGGTAAGTGAGGTAGTCAGTAGGGTAGTCAGTAGGGTAGTCAGTGAGGTAGTCAGTAGGTAGTCAGTGAGGTAGTCAGCAGGGTAGTCAGTGGGGCAGTCAGTGGTAAGTGAGGTAGTCAGTAGGGTAGTCAGTGAGGTAGTCAGTGAGGCAGTCAGTGAGGTAGTCAGTAGGGTAGTCAGTAGGGTAGTCAGTGAGGTAGTCAGTAGGTAGTCAGTGAGGTAGTCAGCAGGGTAGTCAGTGGGGCAGTCAGTGGTAAGTGAGGTAGTCAGTGAGGTAGTCAGTGAGGTAGTCAGCAGGGTAGTCAGTAGGGTAGTCAGTGAGGTAGTCAGTGAGGCAGTCAGTGGGGTAGTCAGTAGGGTAGTCAGTGAGGTAGTCAGTGAGGCAGTCAGTGGGGTAGTCAGTAGGGTAGTCAGCAGGGTAGTCAGCGGGGTAGTCAGTAAGGTTGTCAGTCGGGTAGTCAGTAGGGTAGTCAGCGGGGTAGTCAGCGGGGTAGTCAGTAAGGTTGTCAGTAAGGTTGTCAGTCGGGTAGTCAGTGGGGCAGTCAGTGGGGTAGTCAGTGGGGTAGTCAGTAGGGTAGTCAGTGGGGTAGTCAGTAGGGTAGTCAGCGGGGTAGTCAGTAAGGTTGTCAGTCGGGTAGTCAGTGAGGCAGTCAGACATGATGATTGATGCTTGGCTGCTGTTAAGTAAAAATGATCTAGCTTTTGTCCATAATAATCATGTAGGCTATACCCTCACTATATCTGCCAGCTGTTGGCTAGAGAGCATGTTCCAAAGCCAGGCTGGGCTCATTTTAGTGACAGAACCATCAGTAGAGTTGAAAATGCCATGGAAACACATTTAACTTGTATTTTTTATTTGGTACATGGGCATTGAAACTAAAGGTATTTTCATGTGTACTACGTCATCACACAAAGCCTTTAATCCCCAACAAGTCAGTTTGATGGAAACATCTATGGTGGGATATTCACATTAAAATATATCTCCTCTTGGATGGAATTCTAGCTAGTGAGAGAGTTGGTAAACTAGTTTGTGAATTAGTTATTCGAGATTCCCAGTGAAATAGCCTTTTTAAATTGTTTTTGTAGAGGTAAACTTCAAGACATTGTTTGACCAACAGTTTGAAGAGTTGATACGCAGAACTAACACCACTTTACCACAGCATCCAGGAACAGGATCCGTTTAACCTTGGGAACTGCAATACCAATATTTAATTACACACATACTCACTACTGCAGTTTGACACCATTACAGAGATCTAAGAGAAAGAAAGGAGGAGGGAGGAAGTAAAGAGAGGAAGAGACAGTGGGAGAGGGAGAGGGGGAGGAGTGCTAGAATAGCTTGCCGCATTGTCAAGGACATATCAAGGGGAGATTGAGAGAAAAAGGGAGAAACAAAAAAGGGGGAGTGCAGGAGAGGGAGGAAGGGAGGAAGAGGGTGTGAGGAAGAGAGGCAGAAATAAATGGGGTAAAAAGAGAGGGAAGAAGGGAGGAAGAGAATATTTACAAAGTAATGATCACTCAACAAATTGTTGTTCAACTCCTTCTCTGTGATTATGGTAGTTTCATTACACTTATTTTACATCCAGAGTTGGGCTATGGGAACAGATATTTACAGTCATTCAGAAAGTATTCAGAACACCTATTTTACATCCAGAGTTGGGCTATGGGAACAGATATTTACAGTCATTCAGAAAGTATTCAGAACACCTATTTTACATCCAGAGTTGGGCTATGGGAACAGATATTTACAGTCATTCAGAAAGTATTCAGAACACCTATTTTACATCCAGAGTTGGGCTATGGGAACAGATATTTACAGTCATTCAGAAAGTATTCAGAACACCTATTTTACATCCAGAGTTGGGCTATGGGAACAGATATTTACAGTCATTCAGAAAGTATTCAGAACACCTATTTTACATCCAGAGTTGGGCTATGGGAACAGATATTTACAGTCATTCAGAAAGTATTCAGAACACTTATTTTGCATCCAGAGTTGGGCTATGGGAACAGATATTTACAGTCATTCAGAAAGTATTCAGAACACCTATTTTACATCCAGAGTTGGGCTATGGGAACAGATATTTACAGTCATTCAGAAAGTATTCAGAACACCTATTTTACATCCAGAGTTGGGCTATGGGAACAGATATTTACAGTCATTCAGAAAGTATTCAGAACACCTATTTTACATCCAGAGTTGGGCTATGGGAACAGATATTTACAGTCATTCAGAAAGTATTCAGAACACCTATTTTGCATCCAGAGTTGGGCTATGGGAACAGATATTTACAGTCATTCAGAAAGTATTCAGAACACCTATTTTGCATCCAGAGTTGGGCTATGGGAACAGATATTTACAGTCATTCAGAAAGTATTCAGAACACCTATTTTACATCCAGAGTTGGTGCTATGGGAACAGATATTTACAGTCATTCAGAAAGTATTCAGAACACCTATTTTACATCCAGAGTTGGGCTATGGGAACAGATATTTACAGTCATTCAGAAAGTATTCAGAACACCTATTTTACATCCAGAGTTGGGCTATGGGAACAGATATTTACAGTCATTCAGAAAGTATTCAGAACACCTATTTTACATCCAGATTTGGGCTATGGGAACAGATATTTACAGTCATTCAGAAAGTATTCAGAACACCTATTTTGCATCCAGAGTTGGGCTATGGGAACAGATATTTACAGTCATTCAGAAAGTATTCAGAACACCTATTTTACATCCAGAGTTGGGCTATGGGAACAGATATTTACAGTCATTCAGAAAGTATTCAGAACACCTATTTTACATCCAGAGTTGGGCTATGGGAACAGATATTTACAGTCATTCAGAAAGTATTCAGAACACCTATTTTACATCCAGAGTTGGGCTATGGGAACAGATATTTACAGTCATTCAGAAAGTATTCAGAACACCTATTTTGCATCCAGAGTTGGGCTATGGGAACAGATATTTACAGTCATTCAGAAAGTATTCAGAACACCTATTTTACATCCAGAGTTGGGCTATGGGAACAGATATTTACAGTCATTCAGAAAGTATTCAGAACACCTATTTTACATCCAGAGTTGGGCTATGGGAACAGATATTTACAGTCATTCAGAAAGTATTCAGAACACCTATTTTGCATCCAGAGTTGGGCTATGGGAACAGATATTTACAGTCATTCAGAAAGTATTCAGAACACCTATTTTAAATCCAGAGTTGGGCTATGGGAACAGATATTTACAGTCATTCAGAAAGTATTCAGACCACTTGACTTTTTCAAATCAAATCAAATCAAATTTTATTTGTCACATACACATGGTTAGCAGATGTTAATGCGAGTGTAGCGAAATGCTTGTGCTTCTAGTTCCGACAATGCAGTGATAACCAACAAGTAATCTAACTAACAATTCTAAAACTACTGTCTTATACACAGTGTTAGGGGATAAAGAATATGTACATAAGGATATATGAGTGAGTGATGGTACAGAGCAGCATACAGTAGATGGTATCGAGTACAGTATATACATATGAGATGAGTATGTAGACAAAGTAAACAAAGTGGCATAGTTAAAGTGGCTAGTGATACATGTATTACATAAGGATGCAGTCGATGATGTAGAGTACAGTATATACGTATGCATATGAGATGAATAATGTAGGGTAAGTAACATTATATAAGGTAGCATTGTTTAAAGTGGCTAGTGATATATTTACATCATTTCCCATCAATTCCCATTATTAAAGTGGCTGGAGTTGGGTCAGTGTCAATGACAGTGTGTTGGCAGCAGCCACTCAATGGTGGCTGTTTAACAGTCTGATAGCCTTGAGATAGAAGCTGTTTTTCAGTCTCTCAGTCCCAGCTTTGATGCACCTGTACTGACCTCGCCTTCTGGATGATAGCGGGGTGAACAGGCAGTGGTTCGGGTGGTTGATGTCCTTGATGATCTTTATGGCCTTCCTGTAACATCGGGTGGTGTAGGTGTCCTGGAGGGCAGGTAGTTTGCCCCCGGTGATGCGTTGTGCAGACCTCACTACCCTCTGGAGAGCCTTACGGTTGAGGGCGGAGCAGTTGCCGTACCAGGCGGTGATACAGCCCGCCAGGATGCTCTCGATTGTGCATCTGTAGAAGTTCGTGAGTGCTTTTGGTGACAAGCGGAATTTCTTCAGCCTCCTGAGGTTGAAGAGGCGCTGCTGCGCCTTCTTCACGACGCTGTCAGTGTGAGTGGACCAATTCAGTTTGTCTGTGATGTGTATGCCGAGGAACTTAAAACTTGCTACCCTCTCCACTACTGTTCCATCGATGTGGATAGGGGGTGTTCCCTCTGCTGTTTCCTGAAGTCCACAATCATCTCCTTAGTTTTGTTGACGTTGAGTGTGAGGTTATTTTCCTGACACCACACTCCGAGGGCCCTCACCTCCTCCCTGTAGGCCGTCTCGTCGTTGTTGGTAATCAAGCCTACCACTGTTGTGTCGTCCGCAAACTTGATGATTGAGTTGGAGGCGTGCGTGGCCACGCAGTCGTGGGTGAACAGGGAGTACAGGAGAGGGCTCAGAACGCACCCTTGTGGGGCCCCGTGTTGAGGATCAGCGGGGAGGAGATGTTGTTGCCTACCCTCACCACCTGGGGCGGCCCGTCAGGAAGTCCAGTACCCAGTTGCACAGGGCGGGGTCGAGACCCAGGGTCTCGAGCTTGATGACGAGCTTGGAGGGTACTATGGTGTTGAATGCCGAGCTGTAGTCGATGAACAGCATTCTCACATAGGTATTCCTCTTGTCCAGGTGGGTTAGGGCAGTGTGCAGTGTGGTTGAGATTGCATCGTCTGTGGACCTATTTGGGCGGTAAGCAAATTGGAGTGGGTCTAGGGTGTCAGGTAGGGTGGAGGTGATATGGTCCTTGACTAGTCTCTCAAAGCACTTCATGATGACGGAAGTGAGTGCTACGGGCGGTAGTCGTTTAGCTCAGTTACCTTAGCTTTCTTGGGAACAGGAACAATGGTGGCCCTCTTGAAGCATGTGGGAACAGCAGACTGGTATAGGGATTGATTGAATATGTCCGTAAACACACCGGCCAGCTGGTCTGCGCATGCTCTGAGGGCGCGGCTGGGGATGCCGTCTGGGCCTGCAGCCTTGCGAGGGTTAACACGTTTAAATGTCTTACTCACCTCGGCTGCAGTGAAGGAGAGACCACATGTTTTCGTTGCGACTGGGCTGGGTTTCTTCTTGTAGTCCGTGATTGACTGTAGACCCTGCCACATGCCTCTTGTGTCTGAGCCATTGAATT